>NC_089831.1:17070659-17253159 GCF_035046505.1 Tiliqua scincoides
TGTAGGTTCAAGGAGACACACCGAAAGCCTATGAAAAAATAAAGGAAAAATACTTTTCCTTATCTCCCAGATCTCATTGCCGCCACCCCCACAGCATGCAGCATGGCAGGGGATAGAATTGGACTCTAAGGGTGCACCCACATTCTCCATGATCAATCAGAGAATAGTATTTCCTTACATTGGCATGATGGTATGAAAGTCTCCTCGATCGGTGACTGACATGCTGTTATTAAAGCCTTTTAGAAATATTAACATCCTGTTTCCTTTCCCTTGCAGGTTTCCACATTATTAAGGAGGGGGGGGGGGAAATGGCAAAATGGTGACATTTCTAACAATTTTCCCACATTGCTCTGAGCTCCCCAGTCTCGTCTTCAGAGGCAAAGAGAGCCAGAAGGGTAGGAAGATGAAGCTTAATGAGACTAGTTTTAAAGGTTACTTTATGTAATAAACCTGCACATTTTACTATTTAAACTTTTCAGGCATTTAAAACTTAAGGACCATCTTGAGATGTGCTGTGTTGGAGTTGAGCTGACCCACCAAGTGCACTTAAGTGTTTTGCCTCTAAGCACAATTGGATTTCACAATTGGAAACAAAATAATGATTGCGTTTTTCATTGCAGTCAGTCTTTCTGTGAATAACTGCTAGCACAACAATGTGGGGACAGGGTGTAGGTATGTAGGTAGGTGTGTAGGGTGTAGGTATAGTAGGTATGTGCAAGCTCTTGGTTTTAGAGGCAGGCTGCCTCTGATTGCCAGATGCAGGGGAGGTCACCAGGATGCAGGTTGTGTCTGCTGTTTTGTGTGCTCCTGGGGCATTTGGTGGGCCACTGTGAGATACAGGAAGCTGGACTAGATGGGCCTTTGGCCTGATCCAGCAGGGCTCTTCATATGTTCTTATGTGGTTTTATTATTCACCTATGTGGGTAATAAAGACCTAACATCAAAAGGTGTTGCAGCATCTTGGATTTGATCCTAGGGAAACTTGGTGGAAAGAAATTGATTGGCCACCATAAATGTCATGAACTGTATCTAACTATTACCAAAAAGGGGTCTACCTTTAAATTTGCCAAGAATTTCCATCTTTAAATCTGTGTGAAGCTGTCATCCTGTTTCAATTCATTTGCATTCATTCACAGGGTTGGCCTCAAAAAAGTTGACTGTAGGGTGGATGGATGGGAGAGTATTTAGGAGGAACATTAGATGGGTGCCCCCCAACCCTATTGTATTATCCCTGCCCCCCCCCATTGCTTTCTTTCAGGGTGGCAAATCCACTGAAAAGGGGTTTGGAACAACATCTCTGGCTACATCTGGGGCAGGAGGTGTGATCTAGAGGATGAGCTGTTACCCTGCCTGAAGAAGCTAAGTGGGAGTAGCTCAGGTCATGCCTGGATGGGAAACTGAAACCGATGACAAGCATGTCATTACCCGCTGTGAGAAAGTGGAGTTGCTGCTGAGCAATGGTAAGAGGGTAGAAGGAATATGGAGGAGTCTGTCAGCAAGAATGGGAACAGCTTGACAACCAGCCTGGGCTTGATTGCTAACTGCCTAGAGAAGTTCCGAAAGCAGGAGAAGCTATGTAGTCAGAGAGATGACCACACTGTGAAAGGGAAACATCTGGATAATGAAGAGTTCTATGTGAATAGGACAATATTTGTGGCGTGGGTGGGGAACACCCTACAGCGTTTATGCCAACCTGCCAGTGTAAACAACCTTGAATCTATGAGAAAGGTGGTATACAAATACTGGAATAAATAAATGTTGGAAAGAAGACACAATAGCCCCTAGAGAAGTGAGTGGCAGGGTTTTTTGTTTCCAATTTCCAAGGGACAGTGCTACAGGCTCACTCCCTCAGTCCATGTCCTGCCTCAAAGACACTGGTGTTCCTGAAGGGGGGTAAAGCAGTAAGTTTCTTCAGTTTCTGGATCACCAGTGTAAAACACCCCCTAGCTTTCCAAGTCAGTCATGGCTGTGAAAGCA
Organism: Tiliqua scincoides; assembly: GCF_035046505.1. Lineage (NCBI taxonomy): Eukaryota > Metazoa > Chordata > Lepidosauria > Squamata > Scincidae > Tiliqua > Tiliqua scincoides. The sequence continues at coordinate 17,072,637 of NC_089831.1, forward strand.
GGAGCTCAAAGATCGCTGGGTCTGAGGACTGCAGTCCCTTTGGGGCTCAAATCCATATTGATGTTCCCAGGAAAAGAGACTTGGCTCCAAGTAGCTAGCTTTGTGACAGAAAGCCTGGATAAAGACATTTTTCATATTTTAATCACTTTTATTTTACAACTTTTAAGCAGATGCCTCCCTTCACTGACATTTTGATTTTTCTTTGCTCTTCTGAGTTCTTTTTTTCTTATTTTTTTTTTCAAATTGTTCTTTCATTTATGAAGTTGATGCTCAGTGAACTATTTGGCAGAGAGAAGCAGGAAGTTCCTCATTTAATCTGTTACAGCAGCGAGGTGTGACTTAGTCAAAATCATTGCCACAGAGGCAGGCTTGGAGGAATGGCAGAAACCAGGTTTAAAAAAAGAAAAATTGAGCAGCAATTTTGATGCTTGTTCAGGGATGTGATGCTGAATTTGGCTCTGGAAGCCAAATGCAACACTTCTCTCGCCCACCGTTCTTCTGAAGTCAGCGCAGGTGTATAGCTCCTGTTCTGAACTTTCCGGTACAGCTGTCAATCACTGGGAAAAGCGATACAGAGGCATTGATCTGAAAAGTATATGGCAAAGGAAATAAATGTATGATGCTGAGAAAGGAACGGCAAAATGTCAGGGCTTTCTTCTTCTTCATATGGCCCCCATCTCATACCGGAGTGTCAAAAGAGTGTTGAAGGATAAATTGAGGGCAACCAGGACTCAGAGGCAGGTGTCCAGAAGTGCTGAAACAGTCAAAGAAGCACAAAATGGTGAATTGTTTAGGGATGAGGAGATTTTCTCCACTCTCTTGCTTGTTCCACTGGTTCAATCTCTGCATTCAAGTCTTCTTGAATTCTGGTTTTAACCGGGAAGAATCTCTCCAATCGATTCCTGGGTTAGAGCTCCTGCACGGTTTGCCACTGCTTCCAATGTCTGCAGCTCCTGTCCGTCTTCTTTATCCCCAGAGTTACCCAAGAGCACATGAACATTGATAGAAAGCTTCAAGCAAGCAATCCTTCTGTCTTTGCATGGAAACTGCATCTATATTCCATTGGCACCACAAGTTGGTTAAGCATGGCACAGAAAGAATCTTGCGCGTTTTATTTAAACACATTTATAGTCCACTTTTCCAGCCTTCTAGGGAAACTCAAGGTAGCCCATGGCCAGAGTGATGGCCCCTGACCCGACTGGCTGATAGGCAAGAAGTTCTGACTCTGTCCTTCAAACTGGACATTTTGGAAATGCCTGGTACTCTCAGAGAAAGAGATCTTTAAAGAGCACCATATCTTGAAAAACTTATGGTCCAATCCTATCCGATTTTCCAGTGCTGGTGCTGTTGTGCCAGTGGGGTGTGAGCTGCATCCTGTGGTGGAGGGGCCTTGTCAAGGTATGGGATCATGTTCTCCCTTACCATGGAGCTGCATTGTGGCTACACCAGAGCTGGAAAGCTGGTTAGGACTGGGCCCTTATTGCTTTAGGAAGGGTGAGTTGATAAGCACAGTGTGATATTATGACAGTCCCATGTCCTATTCTCCCACTCTCTCCTCATAAGGTACACTAAGGTCCCAATCCTATACACTTACCAGGGAGTAAGCCCCTTTGAAGTCCATAGGGTTTACTTCTGAATAAACATGCGAGGGATTGCACTGTTACGGCACAGTCCTAAGCATGTGCACTCAGAAGTAAATCCCATTGTGTTCAATGGTGCTACTACCAGGAACAGGTGCACAGGATTGCAGCCTTATTGTGACATCACCACAATGTGTGTTTCCCCATTCCCACTGCACATCAGTGACTATCCTTGGCAAGGAGAGAGAAATGCAGTTGAACAACTTGGTTATGGGTGTTGACGCATTGCTAGGAGAAGAGGGAGAACTTAGGACATGGTAAGCTCCTTGCTTAATGCCCAGCTCCTAATGGGGAAGATGTTGCCGTTCAAAGTTTTGCATTCCAAATTTGACTTGGATTCAATAGTTATGTCAAAACTATTACACAGGAAATTAGCTTCAACCAAGTCAGACCATTGGTCTGTTTCCCTCAATATTGAGCTACAACAGCAATCAACACCTCTGTAGGTTTTTCAAATGGGATCTTTCCCAGTCTTGCCTGGAGATGCCAGGGATTCAACCTAAGATCTTCTGCAAGCAAAGCATGTGTACTACCACTGAGCTATGGCTTCGGGGCTGGACCTACCATGAAGTAAGTCACTTGGGGTGATGGATTTTCAGTTCTCAGAGCATGTCCCTAGCTACCTCCCTACCATGAATGGGTTGTGCAAAACCCCCATCATGCAATGGGTTGTGGAAGGAGCCCATTAGCCTGTGGAAAACCCCCACCATGAATGGGCTGTGGAGGGAGCACTGGCATAGCTGAGGTAGGCCTGGGGGTACATTGCCCTCCCCCCCCCACAGCAGAGTGGTGGTTTTACACTATCTCCACTGAGAGGGTGTGACTGTGTTTACCTTGCTGACATGGCAAACACCCCAAAATTGACCTCCCTGCCGTCATCTTTGCACGGCTCCAAACAGAATCATTTTTAGAGGTGCATGCACTGGGGAATGGGTGACAGTGCAGGCTTGGGGGGTGCCATGACATCACCTGGCCCTGGGAACCACTGTGCCTGGCAACACAGCTGGGAGGGAGGCAGGCAAAATGACAAAATATTGCTTTTCCTTTCCCCTGCGTAATAAGAAAGAATGGGGAGAAACGTGAAAGAGAGATTGAGTAGGGGATGTGGTTTTAATAGTAAGAAGAGAAAAGGAAGAGGATGCAATTTAGTGCTTCACTTTAGATGGCCCTGCACTGTCATTCTTTCAGTGAATATTCAGTCCCGGGTTCCGAGTTTTGCATTCATTCAAATATAGGGGAGCTGGCAGTTGAGTAATGGCCTTTTTCGTAATGCTGACTGCCTTTCTTGGTGATCTATGCAGACATTTGCAGTAGCTTAAGGCTTAAAAGTGATTGACAGTCTCCCTGGAGACTGGAGACTTGTGGGAGCTTATCTTTGATCCCAGGCAGGACATTGGGAGTTTCCAAATTGTGCCCACTGACATAGAAAAAGGCCTTGCTTGATGCAGTGCTATCTTATTATGTGAGAACCAACAACATTGTCAGTCGGCAATATATTTCGGTCCGTTCTGCAACTGCATCACGCCGTCCACAGGCTTGCCCTGCATTCAGGGGCACTGCAAAAATCCCAGTGTTTTGTCATAGCAGCTGAAGGGCTACTGAGTCTGCTGTTCAAATAATGGAGCTTGATTCGAAGCTACGCAGGCCTCGCACCATTCTAGCACCAAATTTCACACACAGGGACACCTGAAGCAACTCTTCCCAGGGGAGCCATCTCAAAATGTTCAGTGGAAGTCACATTTTCCCAGCAACTGCACATCCCTATGAACCACTGCACAATAATACCTGTTACACAATTAATCTACATCTGCTGGATATCCACCTTAATTAGGCGCAGTGCTGATTGTAATCAGGATGAGGGGATCTACACTACAGGGTGAAATATCCATTTCACCCTGTAGTGTAGATCAGTGTTTCTCAAACTGTGGGTTGGGATCCACTAGGTGGGTTGTGAGCCAATTTCATGCGGGTCCCCGTTCACTTCAATGAGTAGTTTATTTTTAATATATTCGACTTGATGCTACCATGGTATGTGACTGCATTTGGGGAAATGTTATAGATCTGTACTTTTAACAGGCTGCTATGTATATGCTTTTAACAATGAAAGCGAATGGGATTTATTCCCGTGTAAGTGTGAGTAGGATTGCAGCCTAGGATTGTTAAAAATGTTCCTGCTTGATGATGACACTTTTGGTCATGACATCACTTCTGGTGGGTCCTGACAGATTCCCATTCTAAAAAGTGGGTCCCGGTGCTAAATGTTTGATAACCACTGGTGTAGATCATTCACTCTTCTCAAGGAAATTTGGGAAATATCATTCTTCTCAGAAATCTGCTCTTGCCCAGTAGGCTCTTACTTCCACTCAGGGCAGGGCAGTTCACTGTTTTAGCCACCAAACATTTGAGCTAAACTCTACCTATGGATATTTATTTATTTATTTACATTTTTACACCACTCTTCCTTCAAGGAGCTCAGGGTGGTGTATATGGTTCCTTCTTTCATTTTGTCATGTCAATAACCCTTTAGGTCAATAAGGTAGGTGAGGCTGAGAGATAGTAACTTGCCCAGGGTCATCCAGGAAGCTTCTTGGCTGAGCAGGAATTTGAGAGCCAGGATGGTGTAGTGGTTTGGGATGTGGACTTAGACCTGGATGATCCAGGTTCAAATCTCCCCTCAGCCACAAAGCTTCCTGGGTGACCTTGGGCCAGTCACTTTCTCTCAGCCTCACCTACCTCACAGGGTTGTTGTGAGGACAAGAAGGAGGGGAGGAGCAGCTGTGTAAACCGCTCTGAGCTCTTTGGAGGAAGGGTGGTATAAAAATGTGAATGAATGAATGAATGAATGAAACCTGGATCTTTCAGGATGGGCAGCCCAATCCTAACCTGCCCTGGAGCAGGCAAGCTGGCTGGCCTGCCCCACAACCAGAGCAGAGTTGGGGCTGCCAACAGCTCAGCTTGGGTGAAGGGGAATTCACTCCCCTTACCCTGGGTAATGCTGCAGCAGCCCAAATGAGACTACTCAAATCTGCGCCATCTAAAGAGGAGCTGTGCCGGACTGCCTGGGTCCGCGGACAGAATCTGGCACAAGCCCCACCTCCCCACACCTACGGCCTGGCCATGGGCTGCCCATTGCCCACCCTTCCCCCGCCCCAGGAAGTTGGATAGGATTGGGGCCCCAGCGTCCCTATCCATCAAAGCACAATGCTGCTCCCAGTGGCTGTGACTTCCTCGCAGACACAGGAATTGTAATGATCTTGTTTTATTGTGTGCTTCTTTGAAACATGGATCCATGATCAATTCACCTTTCTTTGAGAACCTTTATTGTTGAATAATGCATATAAATATTCTATGATAACAACAACAGTGACGGTGACAACAGCTTTTGAGCCCATCTGCTTGAATCTCTCCATCCCCTGAGATGATCTTGGGAGGGTCGGTTGAGTATCCCAGCTGCTGGTGACATGCAACAGGGCCTTCTCTGCAGTGGCCTCTGCCCTGTGAAACTCCCATGTGAAGTGCGGTTGGCACCCTCCTTGTCAGTCTTTTGATGGTGGCTGAGGATGCTGTTGTTTCATCAGGCTTTCTTTGGCCTCCTCTGGATTGTTTTATCTCTCTATTTGGGACTCCCAAGTTGTCCTCTTTTATGTTTTGGATCGTGGTTGGTTTCCCTGCTGATCCTTCTTTGTTTGTTTGCAATTATTGTGGTTCTACATTTTCCACTTGTAAACCACCTTGTGTTCAAGGAGAAAGCACGATATGCATTAAAAAAAATAAGCATGTATACAGTTTTCATGTGACTATGGTTGGAGTAGGGGGTTAAGAGCAGCAGGGCAGTCATAAACCTGGTCTTCCGCTATGGTGCCTATAAGCTGTACTAATTAAAGTCTCTCTCTCTCTCTCTCTCTCTCTCTCTCTCTCTCTCTCTCTCTCTCTCTCTCGCTTTATGGCACAGGAGTTTCTTTCATCCCTGGAAGCTGAATTGATCCTTAATTGCTCTGTAGCTTAAGTGTGAAATGTAATTAGTGCTTTGCAGCTGATGAATATAGGCCAAATGGAAGAAACAACATGAACTCTCCCCCTGCATTACAGTTTGTTGTCTCTCGTGTGTGTTTTCTTTCTTTCAAAGTGGGAACAAAGTGTCAGATAAAGCCAACACAAGGCTTGGTTTACATAGTCTACATAACTTTTGTCAAGCCAGAGCAGTAAATAATGCACAATCACACTCAAACACACAAATTCAGTTATCGATTAAGACAGTGTTTCCCAAACTGCGAGCCACAGCACCTGAAAGCACTGTTGCGAACTCACTGGGGTGCTGCAGTTTGTTCCCAGCAACCTCTTTTTTCCAACTCTCCCAGGTGCCACCATCTTGGATAGTGCGAGATGGTTTGCTTGATCCAAGAGGGTGGCACCCAGGGTTGCTGGGAAGAAAAGGCCATCAGGAAAGAAAGGCGCTGTGCCCACAGTAAGTTTGGGAAGGAACACCTGGATTAGAATGTTTCTGATCTGCAGGGTGCAATCCTAACCAATTTTCCAGCACCAAGGTAAGGTACAAAGCAACTCTGAGATAAGGGAACAAACACTGCCTTACCTTGAGGAGACCTCTGTGACTGCTCCCCAACTGCAGGATGCCTCACTGGCACGGCTATGCCAGTGCTGGAAAGTTGGTTAGGAATGGGCCCACAGTGTCTCTGCTACAACTTTTGTGCTGAAAGCAATCCTGGTCATCTTCATAGATGACAGCTGCGCTTGTAAAAACGCCATTTGGGGGGAAAAAAAAATCAGATTTATGAATAGCCTGCCTATGTAAACAGCCTTGAGTTATGTGTAAGAACAGAGAAAGGTGGTATATAAATACTTTGAATAAACTGCACATTTGTCCCTTTCCTGCCCCCCCCCACTCCTCCAAAGATCGCCTTGCTCCTATTTTACCCATGCTCGTTCAGCTGCCTTATCCTCCACTTTGTGCAACCTTATCCCAAAGAGGAGAACCCTTGCCCCATCCCACTTCAGGGTCCACCCTGGATACTGGTGAGTGAAGTCACTAGGAAAAAGGGTCAAGAAAAAGACTCCTAGTATTATATTGCCTCTATAGGCATTGATCGACATCCACATCTGGAATACGGTGCACAGTTCTGGTTACCGCATCCCAAGAAGGACATTGTAGAGCTGAAGAAGGACCCACTGCAATATTAGAACCAGGTGTCATTCAGTACAACTGATTGGTGAGAGATTAGGACGGACAAAAGGACACCCTTCTTCACATAGCATCTTCTTAATGTATGGAACTCATTGCCACAAGATGTTGGTGATGGCTACTAACTTGGATGGCTTTAAAAGGGAATTGGAACAACTCACAGAGGATAAGTCTATCGATGGCTAGTAGTCATGATGGCTATGCAGTATGTCCTGGTTCAAGCAGCAGGCTGCCTCAGAATACCAGTTGCTGGGGAGCAATGGTGGAAGGAAAGGATACCTCCATTCCTGTTTGTTGGTGTCCCAGAAGCAGCCGGTGGGCCACTGTGCAAAGCAGAACATTGGACTAGAAGGGCCCTTGGCTTGATCCAGCAGGGTTGTTGGATCCACAGCATCTCACTGACTCTCCACCACATAATCTAGTCTTATCTAGGTTGAAAGGGAAGTTATGATCTGGGCAATGTGGACTTAATTTTTTTTCAGCACACTGAAACCCCAGTAGAAAACATCATTAACTCATATTGACTGTGTAAGAAATGATTGAGTGAATCAGCCTAATTGGGTGAAATTATGACTCAACCTGACACTGGTAGTATGATTACTATCGATGGTACACCTTGGGGAATAATCAGAGTTCTGGTTGTGGACATACTTCCTTAAAGGAGTTAATATCAGTAGTAGCATAACATCAAATTACTGTAATCAGTTCGTCTAAAAGGCTTAACAAGACTGTAATCAATAGTACTTGCCCCTTTTGCTGTCATGTATCTAACGACTTCTAGTACATCTTCTTTTTTTCCACATGGCTGTTTAATGTTCTGAAATTATTTTTGGACCAAAATGTTATAAACTGCTCTCTTGACTAATTAACAGTCTTGTCGTGCATCGCAGAAAGGGCAACATGACACATCTCATCCACCGTTCAGTCCTAAGGAGAAAAAGTGGCAGCCATTTTCCAGCATTAAAACCCTCACCTATTGTTTTGTTTTTGCTCTGAGAAATTCTAAATGCTTTCGAATACAGGGGTCCCCCCAGATCTACAGATCCGGTGTCTGTGGTTTCGCTTATTCACGGTTCTCTGTGCACCCTGCACCTTTTACCTTCATTATTCTGTACTTTGCTTAACACGGGACTGCAACAGGCTGCATGCTAAAGGGGCACAGCCAGAACATTCACAGGAAGCATGAAATGTCCTGCTTCCTGTTTATGTTTGGTTAGTCTCCTCCCTCTGGCATGCAGCCTGCCTGCCTGCATGTCATGATCCTGTGTTAAGCAAGAAAATCTTCCTGTGTTAAACAAGAAAGTAAAATAAAGAGAAATGAAAGTAATGGGTGCAGGGAGGGGCGCATTGCACAATGCTTTATATATGGTTTCCCCATATTTGCAGTTTCCGTATCTGCAGGAGGACTGGAACTGAACCCCTGTGGATAAAGGGGAGACAGTGGCATCGCTAAGGGGGTGCGGAGGGTGCAGACCGCACCGGGTGATGCGCACAGGGGGGGTAACATGCTAAGATCGTGGTGGTTAGGAGTAACCCCATCATATTATATACTGTTGGATGTGGAATTTTGGGCGGAATGCAATGCAAAAAACCAGAGTAAAATATCTCCTTTGTATCAAAAGTTATGGCCAAAAAACTGGAGAACAAAAAATGCACGGATCCCTATGGAAAGTGAAAGTGAGCCGTATCGTGCGTTTACTAATGAGTAGATGAACTTGCCTTAGTCCTTCAGAAAGGGCAGGCTGAGAGGAATCCAATGACACCAGAATGGTCCTGATCCAATGAATGCAGCCCCCCAAAAAACCTGAGAATGAAGTCCCTCCCACCAAGCAGATGAATGTATTGAGCCCTATGGAAAGCGAAACTAAACCTCACGGTCACGTTTACTCATGAGTAAGCAAACGTGCCTTGGCTGGTGTGGAGGATCAGGTGAAGGAGAGTGCAAGGCTACCAGAATGGTCCTGATCCTATGCACCTGCAGCTAAACAAGTGCTCCAGAAGGCAGCCACCCCCCTCCCACTAAAAAGGATCAAAACAGAAGCTTCAGCTGATAAGGTGAACCTTTTTGAGATTTGAAAAGCCAGGTGGATCCTGACAGTGATCTGGTTTAAACAGAAGTTCTTCAATTGAACTGGGCACTGGGTAGGGCTGAAAACCTTACTGGTTTTGGAGGGGGGGGTCTTATTGCAGGCAGGCTACAGAGGAAGTTAATTTGGTGGACCAAGGCTGGCTTCTGCTTATATAATTATTTGTTTTACTTTAATTATTTATGCTTATTTATTTTAATGTGCCTGATGATGTCACTTCCACCATGACATCCCTTCTGGTGGGTCTTGGACAGACTGTCATTCTAAAAAGTAGATCCCAGTGCTAAAAGTTTGAGAACTGCTGCTATAAGGTGTTAGTAAGTTGACACCTGGGGTGTGTGTAACACAATTAGTGACCAAAATCACTAAAATCACAATTTGGAAGAATAATACCATCATGTTATATATCAATCAATGCATAATTTCATGCAGCATGTGTTCTGTCTTTGTTCTATCAAAAGGTACAGCCAAAAAACCAGTGGGGGCGAAGTGATGGTACATCACCACGCCCACCACCTGGGGTGTTGCCCCACCCACTGCATGGGGGGTGATGCGCTGGCATACCACACCAGGTGACATGAACCCTAGTGACGTCACTGAGGGGAGATGCCTAAATATCTGTACGTGTGTGTGTGTGTGTGAGTGTGAGAGAGAGAGAGAGAAAGAGAGAGAGAGAAACAGAGAGAACATGTGTTCTTTATCTACTGCTTCAATTTTGCAAGAATCTAAATAAGAGACAAACAGCACAATCCTATACCTATTGACACAAAAGTAAATCCCATTATATTCAATGGGGCTTATAGTCAGGTCAAGTGTGCATAGGATTGTAGTCTAAAGGCACAATCCTAAGCAGGTCTACTCAGAAGTAAGTCCTATTGTGTTCATTGGGACTTACTTCCAAGATAGTGAGGTTAGAATTTCAGCCTTAATGTGTGGTCGGAATTAGAACTGATTTATTTTGCTTTTCATGCTGCTGTTCCATTACCCTTTGCGGGGTGTGATATGCTGTGCTCATGGAATTACACCTTTAAGCACCCTAGCAATGCTAATTACATATATGACTCTTGTAGATTGTCGGCTATCTTGGGAAAGGGACCTGCACTTGGACTTTATGATGTGCCCTGCATGTGAATTGCACTATATAAGTAATAAAGAATATTAGCAAGAGCCCCCAGTTCCAGCCGATGTGGATGTGCCCACGTCGAGGCATTTATCAATGTCTGCCACCCATGATTCCTGTGTGGTTTGAAACTTTATGTGCAGTGCCAAGGCTTCCACCACTTTCAATAAACACACACACCCACTTCTCCAGTTCAGCTGTTGAGATTTCACAGACTATGAGGTATATCTAATGACACTGCAGGAGGAAATGAAGAAGGGCAGCCAGATCTCTTTCTGAAATGGAGATGGTGGCCATTCTATATGCAGCTCCCCATTGGTCTCCATTTTCTGGCCTCATGTGCTTCTCTTGTTCGAATTTCAGATTTGAAGAACTCAGGGTGACCAGCTAGATGGAGGTCAGAGTGCCTATACCTTTAACCATTGTGTAGAAGAGGGCATTTTGGCAGTGCAGCTTTTTAAACCCTTCCATGCTGAACTGCACCTACCAAAATTCCCTCTTCTATACAATGGTTAAAGGTATAGGCACTTTGTCCTCCATTCTGTCTGATCAGCCTGGAAGAACTCCATTTGTGTATGTGTGTGTTTTCCTGATAGTACACACTACTGAAGGCCAACCGGCACAGTGCTCCTTAAGATAGAGAAGCAGCTTCTCTTCCAATACCAGGATCGGCTAAGGGCAAATGCATTCCCCGCCAATCACCTTTTCCTTCCTGAAAACTCTGGTGTTGAGAGAGAGGAAAGAAAGAAGAGACCAGCAGATGATCCGATACCATTTGAAACTTTGCAGGAGCCAAACATCTGTTTGATCATGTCGCAGCATCCTTCTTGATTTTAAAGAGAGAGCTCTAATGAAGTTAGGATTGTTCGAAACTTTGTGTTTGTGTTGATATGTGCATTGCTATAGAACAGAATTCCTGCCTATCTTTTAAAATGCTAATAAAACTCCACACTTACTATAACAGGGCTGCTTCTTCCTCCACACTTAAAAAAAAAAACAAAATAGAACACTTGTTCCAGAGAACAGAAAATTTGGGTGCTCTGCTTTTGTCTTTACTTTTAAAAAAAGTATTTCCAGCAAGTGTGCTGTGATAGAGAATAACGTTTGTTCATAGTGACTTTAGGCGGATCGCTTCTCGAGACCGAACAATGGCAACAGCGCCCTGAACTACCTAGCCGACAAACCATCATCACATTGCATTATTCATTGAGCTGTGCTTTTCACACATCCTTTTAACAGCCTCCACTGAAATGATGCAAGTTGCCTCCTGACACAAGACACACCAGCCATCTGCTTGTGCAAGCATCCCCCCCCCCCAAGTCAATGAAGCTAAAGAGTTGAGAGATACTTCTGGGCCCCGCTGATGGGATTTGGGGGAATGGAGGCATGCAGGAGCAGGGACTCCGAAAGAGTGGTGGGTTGCTGCATGAACCCTCCCACTTCCTGTGACACATTGACTGGGTCAAGTGGCACCTTTTAAACGGGTTTTCTTTCTTTCTTTCTTTCTTTCTTTCTTTCTTTCTTTCTTTCTTTCTTTCTTTCTTTCTTTCTTTCTTTCTTTCTTTCGCAAGGGAGGGTAACTGTCCCTAACTGTATTTGCCTGGGCAGTTGATCTAATTAGATCACCACCTGCCTTCCTTGATTCTCTTATCAATATTAAAATATTTGTATCCTGTCTTTCATGCATGGAGCAATTCAAGCTGACTTACCATCAAAACAAAGTAGAACAATAGTTTCCTTTTCTGGGGTTGGAAAGGAAGGCTCTTTAAAAAAAGAAAAAGAATAAAAGTCATGATTCAAAACTAGTAAATGTCACAATCTCACCCACCCATTGCCACCCACTGCCAGATTTTAGTTCCTCCACCTATCCCAAAGCAGGATGGATCAAAATCAATAGCCAAAAGGATGTATGAAGTCTTAGAGAGGTGCAGAATCCCCCAAAGGTATTTCACATGTCTTCTAGAAGCTCATTTGACTTCTCTTGAAAATGTGAAGACATTTCTCCTTGAAAGGAGCCCCGACATTTCATTCCCATTTCACATTATATTTTGAAATTTCTGTGCCAACCTTAAAAGTCATCTTTGTGGTCGTTCATATTCTCAGTGTAGACTTCTTTATTTTGTATAAACTAGTGAGTTCATTGAGGCTCATTGATTCAGTATACCTGATCATTATGAATTTGTCCAGCTTGCTAGTGCTCATATATATTCCAATTTGGGTGTCATTTCATTCTCTCCAGTTCAGAATCTGAAACAAGAATCTGTATAAATGTGCATGGTTAGTATGCAAACTAAGGTTGCAATCCTAACCACACTTTCCTGAGAGTAAGCCCCATTGAACAAAATAGGACTTACTTCTGAGTAGACCTGGTTAGGATTGTGCCCTAAGGGCCCAATCTTAAAGTCACCCAGCACTGACGCTGAGCCCTAGTGCCAGCGCTGGGTTCCGTAAACGTGCTGTAAAGTAAGTAAGGAGCTCAGGAGCTAGGTCTGTGCCAGCATGAAGTGGATGTGCCACCACTAGGGGTAACTGCAATTGCCAGGCAGTGGTTGAAACTCTAGGGGGTGCGGGGAAGGTGGATGAGGGCAGGGGGGCAGGGTGGAACTGGGGTGGGGTGGTTGGAGAAACCATTGGCTCAGTGATTCAATATCTGCAAATTTGCTATCAGGTTTTCCAGGAACCTAACTCTAGAGGATGATAAGAACTGACTGTAATGTGGGGTATCATGGTGCATGCACCATTGTGGGACAGAACTTTTTTTGGGGGGGGAAAGATGCACATTTTCCAAATGTTCACTCATAACATTTGGAAGTACCAGCCTGATGAAAGGGAAATTCAATTACCGTTATATAAGAGTATTCTGTACATACATGATGATCCCTACTGAACATCCTAGTATAGGTGGCATGAATATATATGATGAATCTGAGCACAGACATGGAAAAAATATATTGAATGGTGGCTTGAATCCCTTGGGTAATAATAGCACCTGGCACTTATACAGTACGGTCTAAGTTGTCAAAACACTTCTCATGCATTATCTCATTAATCCTTACCTGTAAAATATATTGGTATTATTATCTCAATTTGCAGCAAGTGGTTCGCTTCAAACCACCTTGTGAACCCTCATGGTACAGCATGATTCTTCTCATTAGCATCAAACATCATTGTAGACACCATTCCCCTTTTGAAGACCCAACTGGGAATTGAAAGATGTTGGAATTTGTCATGTATTGAGGGAAGATCATGGGGTGGGAAGCCAGCCCTGTCCATCCCACCAAGTGAATTTATCCTCCCTGCAGATACATTTAAAGTTAAAAAAAAATCTGCCAGAAAACTGATCCCACATATTCTGGCGCTTTGTCCAATTTGGCCTTGAGTTTCTTTTTTTGGTTGGTTGGCAACCTTCAGTCTCAAAAGACTATGGTATAAGCCTACAGCACCCGGTATTCCCAGGCAGTCTCCCATCCAAGTACTAACAAGGCTTGACCCTGCTTAGCTTCTGAGATCATGGTATAAGCCTACAGCACCCAGTATTCCCAGGCAGTCTCCCATCCAAGTACTAACCAGGCCTGACCCTGCTTAGCTTCCAAGATCAGACAAGATCAGGCATCTGCATAAAAAATGAAGATCTTCTTTTAAAATATTATTTTCTTCAGTTCAGCAGTGAGCTTGGTAGCCTGGCTAATCCTTTAAGGCGGTGATTTTCAACCATTTTCATCTCGCAGCACAAGGCACTAAAATTTTCAAAGCACACCATCTCTACACCATGTAGAGATCTGATTTTAGACAACTGACAAGGCTTATAATGCTGCTATTGGGGGGGCTCACATCCCCACTGGCCCTACTAATAAATGATCTTCCCCCACATTCCTATGGCGCACCTGTGGACCACTTGAGGCACACCAATGTGCCTTGGCATAGTGGTTGAAAATAGCCGCTTTAGGGGAACTGTGTTTGTAGAAAAGCCAAACCATCACAGTTAGCTTGTGGCCTCTTCTTGCGCTGAAGTTGGAATAGTTTTCCAACTCTACTAAGTATGTGAGCGGCATCATTTGTTGCTATGGGAACCCTGGGCTAAAATAGGCTCTCTGTTTTACACATTCCACATTATGCAGTCATCACAGAGTGGTGGGGCCCATTTTTCGTAGCAGCCACCCTAAACTTTTAGCAGAAAAGGGATCATAGTAGATCCCAAGGGAGCAAGACAGAGTGATTCCCTTGGAGATGCCTGAATGAATCAAGAACTGAGTGCAGGAGAGGAGATGGAGCAAAGTAGAAAAGCAGGGAGGGAAATCTGGGAATGCCAAACCAACTGCCAAACAGAGAAAGGAATAGAGGTTCAGGAGTTGGACTTAGACCTGGAAGATCCAGGTTCAAATCCTTGCACATGAAGCTTCCTGGGTGACCTTGGGCCAGTCACTCTCTCTCAGCCTCAAAAACCTCACAGGGTTGTTGTGAGGACAAAAGGAGGGGAAGAACCATGTGTTCCACCCTGAGCTCCTTGGAGCCATAGCTCTCTCCAATGTGTTAAAAGCTGTTGAGATAGAAAGAAACGTCCCCAGAAGCTAGGGGCCTAAACTGCTGTGATGAAACTGCTTATGCATTACATTTGCCTCTCAAACAGCTTTCAAGGAGCATTAACCAGCATGCCTCCAGCTTTCCCAGCCCTACCACCCTGCAAAGTGGGTGAGGCTGCATAAGAGTAAACACTCAACGAGAGTTATGACTAAGCTGGTACGTGAAACTAGATCTCCCCAGTTCAAGTCCAACACTCCCAACTACTGTACCACATTGGGCTTTAAAAGACTATTCCATATTGATGGATGGGCTTAAAGCAGCAGCTCTCAAACTGTGGGTCTGGGTCCCACCACTGGGTTGTGACCTAATTTTTTTAATGAAAAACGAAACGGACAGGGTAGCTTAGGCCATGTGCATCAAGGGTTAAACACGCTGTTACTTGGAGGTGGGGCACTATTGCCCAATTACCATCATAGCCACAACCCTGTGCATTTATGAATCAGGCAGCAGCCTCTAGGACCTCTAAAAAGTTTGGGATCCATGGATTTAAAGCATTTGTACCCTGCTCTTTAGTCAAAAAAAAGGCTCCCAGGGTGACATAGATAAACCAATCAATCAATAGGAACTCTTTACAACAGAAAAGGAGGTCAGTGATACCTTAGTAGCTTCTTTTGTTTTTCATTACAAGACAAGCAAAGGTTTTTGGCCTCTGGAGGGGAAGAGGGGCTGGAATTCCTGTTTGAAAAGTCCCAAAAGATGGCAGTGGTACCTCTCTGCCCTGCTGGGCTTCTTTTCAACACGGGGGGGGGGGGGAGTTCATGATTCTACTGTTCATGAGAGAGAGGAGAGGGGCCTAATTCCTACTTGTCAGCACCAACAGGTGGAAGATTCAGGGCCCCTGCCTTCAAGGAAATCCCTGCTCTGCACAGCTGCCAAGATGAGGTTCTTCAGAGACCTTCATCAAGGTAGATGAGGAAACCCTTCTCATGCACCAACAAACATTTGCAAGCTCCTGATCTTAATGGCAACCTTGCTTGGTTTCTGCAACAAATAAATCAATGACCCCCCACAGCAGTGGTGTATCTAGGGTGTGGCAAGTGGGGACATCTGCCTTGGGTGCCCCCTTCCTTAAGAAAGGGGGGCACCAGGCGTGGACTTACCCATATTCTACCTATGTTGCGTTTATGCACAATCGCCAATGGTGCGTTTTTGCACCAGTTTTAGGAGACCGCCAAAAAGAGGTAAATGCCTGCAGAAAAAATTCAAGGTGTTTCCATATACTTGAAACAGAGGGGTTGCAAATATGCAACGCTGGTAGGAAAGGGAATCATTTTTTGCAGTACTGTTCAGGGTGGTGATGTAGAGATCCTTATCGAAATTGGAAGCTGACCTCACCCAAGAAAATCTCCAAATAAAATCAACCATGGTTTTACTGAGCACACAAACCACTTGGTGGGACAGGGCTGGCGTCCCACCCCATGATCTGCCCTTCTCGGTTTGGACAGGCGCTCAGTTTCAGTGCTTGCCATGGGCTCCATTTTCCCTAGATACACCACTGCTCCTCAGCACCAAAGCAGCATCCACTGTTGATCTGAGGGTGCAGGCAGGTTTGTAGGGAAGGAGCTGGTTCTACTACCGGCAGGCTATGAGATTTCAGAACCTATTCTTGTTTTCAAACTCAGCATTCTACGATGCTGAAAAATTGGAGAGCAAGGTAACACAAGAATCACAGCCAACCTCTGGTTACAATCCGTGGATTTCATTAGTAGCTCAGATAAAAGAGCATAGGAGAGCAGAACAGGCTTCTATCATGAGGTCTGGCAAATGCCCAGAATTTAGAAAGCTTCTGGGAAGGCATTGATGCTCTGGGGTTGGTTGGTAGTTCTGGGGTATACCGGATGTTTCTTCAGGAAGTACTTAGCCCCAAGTCTTGTGTTAATTTTTGATGTAGTAAAAAACCATTAATTTTGTTAACCCAGTCTCATGTAATTTTGTTAAGTGTCCTGTTAATTTTGAGGTCTCCAAGAGGTGATCTCCCCCCCCCCCCCCAATGAACATTTGTTTCTGGAAGTACTCTCCTGTGCTGACATCTGGTATTTGCTGTGCCCTGAAGACCTACTGAAACTACAGAAGATGTCCAAGCAATCTGTAGGAAAAGAGATTTACACTCAACTTTAAAAAAAAAAAAATGAAGGCTAGAAAGTGACTTCATGGGTGATTTTACTACAGGAAAAAATCAATGCATGACTCATTGTTGAGCAAGTATAAAGAGAAAATTTGAGTTGCGACCTTAAAGATTAATGCATTTGGTCCGTGTATAGCCACGTTCATGCATTCTGTTTAAGCAGAAGGCAAACTTGGGAAAGCTTGTGGTTTCTCCAGCTTGGACACCATTGCTAGGTGTGATTATTTATGAGCAGGTGAACTGCCTCAAGTGTCACAGATCAGGAACAAGGGATACCCTGGCAGTCACTCCAGGAGCATCTGGGTCCTCTTCAGCAAAATGGCAGCACATTCAAAAATGGAATAGCTGATATGCGATGAGCATACTGGGCACCACCAATGCACCTGGCTGGAAGGCGGTACTGCAACTAGCTAACTCAAAAGTTGGTAGATGGCAGAAAGAGCCAGTGAGGTTTAACCTCGATTTAATTTGACCCACTTCCTTAGCTTGTGAGGCTTCTTCCTTAAGAATGGGTAAACGTGCTTTCTGATTATATACAGGCATACCCCAGTATCTGTGGATCTGGCATCCACAGTTTCAGCTATCCACAGTGCCTCAGACACCAGAAGTCCACTTTAAAAATGCTGTGGTGCATTCTGGGCTTACCTTGAATGAAGGGGGAGCCTCTGTGTGACCAGGAGGAGGTTGTAGGCAGCTCAGGAGAGCCTGGAGCCCTCAAATCACAGCTTTTTTCACTGCATTTCAATGGTAGGCAAAGCAATTTTGGGCTTTTTTCTTTACTTTCCTGGTGTTTTTAAAACTGCATGTGTAGATTCCCGGTATCTGTGTGTGTGTGTGTGTGTGTGTGTGTGTGGGGGGGGGGGTGATCCATAACAGAACCCCCATGGATATGGGGATACACCTGTACCTTGCTTTCCAGCCATGACAGGCCCCCCCCCAGCCTTTCGTCATCATGCAAGCCTTCTGTTTGCCCGATATGATAGCTATTGCTCCAATCCTAAGCTATGTCTCTTTCAGTTTAGATGGAACTGGTACTATTCACACCATTATCCTGGACTGTACTAAACACATACAGCATTACCTGTGTTTATGCAAAATAGCAGCATTCATTGAGTGGGATTGGTGACTGAGCCCATACACTGGATATATGACACAAGAGTCCATCTAGCAACTCCAACAATGGCCAGCCAAAAGCACAGTAAGATGGTGATAATCACCCTGCAATTCAGGATGGCAGGCATTAGTTTCATCAAGACCTTGATAAATTCCTCAAGGAGAAGCCAGGAATTCAGGAGAAGCTTTCCAATGTCCCCAGATGAAACTGGTCTAGGATTTTTGACCTATCAGTCATGATAGTTAAGGATCTCCTTCAGCTTAGCTTCTCAGGAAACTACTTGTTGAGCTTCACATATAGTACAAGGCATATGGCCATAAGTAAAATCTGTACATACGAGCCGTATGTATAAAAAAAAATAAACTGCAAATGAATAATGATTTGCCTGTATATAAAATCTCTGATACTTAAGGACATAAGAACATCCCCGCTGGATCAGGCCATAGTCCCATCTAGTCCAGCTTCCTGTATCTCACAGTGACCCACCAAATGCCCCAGAGAGCACACAAGGCAACAAGAGACCTGCATCCTGGTGTCCTCCCTTGCATTCGACATAGCCCATTTCTAAAATCAGGAGGTTGCACATACACATCAAAGCTTGTAACCCATAATGGATTTTTTCCTTCAGAAATTTATCCAATTCCTTTTTAAAGGCATCTAGGCCAGATGCCATCACCTCATCCTGTGTCAAGGAGTTCCACAGACCAACCACACTGAGTAAAGAAATATTTTATTTTGTCTGTTCTAACTCTCCCAACACTCAATTTTAGTGGACGTCCCCTGGTTCTGGTGTTATGTGAGAGTGTAAAGAGCATCTCTCTATCCACTCTATCCTTCCAGTGCATAATTTTGTATGTCTCAATCATATCCCCGAATTTATGAATTTGAATTTAATTTATGAATGCTTAAATTTAAGTATGAATTTCCCAGTCAAACCTGGAGTTTCAAAGCGACCATCAAGAGTAGGTTGGTAGGTAGGTAGGTAGGTAGAGAAGGAAGGAAGGAAGGAAGGAAGGAAGGAAGGAAGGAAGGAAGGAAGGAAGGAAGGGATAGATAGATAGATAGATAGATAGATAGATAGATAGATAGATAGATAGATAGATAGATAGATAGATAGATAGATAGATAGATAAGACCTTTGTTGGCATGCACATCAAGGGTACATGAGAATTTCATTACAACCACAAAATGCAAGCCTCCACATGGAACAAAAGATGTGAGCTCCAAAGGAAAGGGATGGGATTTTCTTGCGTTTATGGCTGATTTATTACTATTATTTTTTGTTTGCTTGTTCAAAGAAGCCAAACGAAAGAGGAGGCAAACTCAGCTGGACCCGAACGAAAGTGAATATTTGTACGTCCCCCTGAGATGGAAAATTGCTGAGCTCTGCCTGCCTCTAATGGCTTGTAATTTGCTAACACGCCTTGAGGCTTGCAAAAGGCACGGCATACATCATGTCATAATAATAGCACCTGTCCATGTGAAATATACAACGGCGTTGCTTTTGGAATCCTTGACACAGAACCTAGTTGGGGGGGTGGTGGTGGCAGGATTTATTTGCTTTGCAATTTGAGCTCGAGTCCCACAGCCTCCTCCTCTTCTCCTTCCTTATTCCTCCTAAATAACTGCTAACAAAAGCTGGCACCTGATCAGATTGCCCAGGCATCTCATTTAACTGGGGGTCCCCATTTGCCAGCCACGCAATTTGGAGCTGGAAATGCAAGACTCTCCCAGACTAGACACTGCTTTAAATTAAGCTCGGCAAGAATTAACTCGATCCCTATTCATGGAAGCATTATGTTGAATTAATGTTGTTATAGAATTAGGCTCATAAGAGGCTTGGAGATGTCGGTTCCTTCAAGTTGCTATTATTTGTGTCTCACTTTGCATGGTGAATCCACTCTATTGAGGCTGGTCCATTCTAGTTAATCACCGTAAATTATGGAAGGAGGGGGAAACTCCATCTTCCTACCAGTTTTGATTATTAACTGGCCCAAGCCTTCTCTTACTGCCCAATGATGACGAAGTTCCCCAACGGCGCTGACTGCCGTAAAGCAATCAGCACTTGTTGCACAAGGCACTCCAACAGTGTGTGAGTTAGATGCTGCTGGGAGCACTAGTGGGAAGGCCAGAGCCTTCCTGCCCCTGTCAGCACGGATGCTGCTTGCTGGAGAATGTCGGATGGCAGGGGAGCTGTGAGAGGGAGGCGGGAGGGCAGAACAGAGGTGGAGAGGAGGTTAAACTGGGTGAGGAGGGAGGCGTAATGGGAGTGGGGAGGGCACAGGAGGGGGAGGATCTATTATGGGTGGTCTGTGATGGACCTTATCCCTTCTAGTGGCAGCCTCCCCACACTGTCTCTCTCTTCAGACTAGCACTGGCAAATGATAGCTCTGGAAGAAGGTCAATATCTTCATCAAGACCAAAATTTGCCTCTTCTGAACACTGATCCTGCCAATTCTCCTATATGGATCAGAAACATGGACTCTGCTCAGATTAGACATTAGAATAGGCTTGAGGTCTTCCAAGTGCAATGCCCGAGACAGATTCTGGGTGTCTGTCTTCGTGATCACCATTATAACGAGACTTTTTGGATAAGGCGTGATCGTCAAACATCAGAAGAGCAAATCCAAAAACGCAGACTGCAATGGTTTCACTGGTGCAGAATGGACACCAGTTGGCTGCCACACAAGCTCCTCTGGTGAGACCGTACTGAAGGGTTCAATGGGCAGCACCAAAGAAAACGTGGTTCACATACATTGAGGAAGACCTAAGGAACCAGTGATTGACCATCAACGAGGCTAGAACATCCACTACAATTAAGTGTTGGAAGAGTTAGGATAGACAAAAGAAAATATTTCTTTGCTCAGTGTGTAGTTAGTCTGTGGAACTCCTTGCCACAGTAAGTGGTGATGGCATCTGGCCTAGATGCCTTTAAAAGGGGATTGGACAAATTTCTGGAGGAAAAGTCCATCACGGGTTACAAGCCATGATGTGTATGTGCAACCTCCTGATTTTAGAAGTGGGTTACTTCAGAACCCAGAATACCAGATGCAAGGGATGGCACCAGGGTATGGGTCTTTTGTTGTCTTGTGTGCTACCTGAAGTATCTGGTGAGCCACAATGAGATACAGGAAGCTGAACTAGATGGATCTTTGGTCTGATCCAGCAGGGCTCTTCTTATGTAATCGGTTTGGGATGAATCATTGTTCATATCTACACTGCAGGGCACTGGAAATAATGACACAGTGGCCCACCTTACCAAATTAAACCTTTCTGGACATGCTCTGAGAATACCCTGAAATAACAGCATTTCCATGGTTTATACTGAACCGTTTTATTACAATTGACCAAAGCACCTGATGCTTCCAGGAAACATTTATGGCTGATAATAACATTTGTAGCTAAACAACCCGGTGATAAGGACAGCTAGACCTAATCCTGCAGGGCATGAACTCATTACTGGAAGGGTCAAGAAGATATTTGCACTGTACGATTGACTAAGTACATTATAATAATGTCCTCTTTTGTCTTATTTCATACTCAGCACTGGTGGAAAGAAACCAGAACTTAGGCTCATTCTGATTCTGCCTGGATCATGTGTTCCAAAATCCAAATAGTCTGGATTTTGGAATACTTAGGAATCTAAGTAATAGATTACTTAGGCTGAGTAGGTGTGATAAAGAAATATATTCTTCATTGTGCTATTCTATGCATTTGTTATTAAGGACCCAATTCAGTGGTTCCCAAAGTCCTATTTTGACTTTGGGACCACGGTAAGTATTGGTGGGGCAAGGACAGGGGAGGCCCCAATGGCTCCGCAGTGATTTTGGTGCCACTGGAAGCAAAGGGGGTCTTTTAAAACTTACTTGGGGGTCTTGTTCTCTTTTACTCACTTTTGGTTCATTACCCACTTAGAGCCCTTGGATGCATGGATCAGGATAACCAATGAATCAGTGCATCCAGGTAATTCCTACATTTTTGCTCAAAGATTCCCAATCAGTTCTTCTAAACCAGAGGTTCCCAAACTGGGTAACCAGGTTACCCTGTTAAGGGGAGCAGCCCAGAAATGGGTGCCCTGACAGCACTACTGATCACGCTGCTACCGGTAAAAGGGGCATTAACACTTACCTGGGGAATTGCGCTGGTCTCTGGGAGAGTCCCTCTGCACCACTGTGTGCAGAAGTGGGCTCAGATCATTGTTCGGAGCTTACTGGAGTAGCAGAGAGGACTTCAGAAAGTCCTGCAAGCTTTCTGAACCCTCCCGGAGGCAGCAGAACCCCACAGGTAAGTATAAAAGCCCCTTGCTCCCAGTGGTAGAGCGATAGCTGAGACACCATTGGGGCACTCATTTCTGGGCTACTCCCCTTAAGGGGGAAAGGCCCTCTTCCAGTGCCCCCGGCAGGTCACCTTCCCTTCCCTGTTGCCTTTCTTCACTTGGAAGAGTGTTACCCATAAGATCTTGGAGAACCTGTCTCATTCAAAAACAAGGAGGGGAGGAAGCATTGGTGCCCACTGATGAAACATCAACCAACCATTTTAGACTATTAATCAGCAATCTTCCCAAGAAAGCAATGGCAAGAAAGCAATGGCAGCCATTAGCACCCACATTAAAAGGATGCCTTGGTAGATCTCAGAGGTTGTAATGGGACACAAAGGAGATGTAAGTGGTGTTAAGACTAACATTTTCTCTTTCTTCACAACCCAAGAGCACCAGCTTGTATCAGCAAGAAAACAGCTCAGAGATATATGGTTATAATGAGCTTATTGTTTCTCTGGAGTTTGGAGATATTCAATGTTCCTGTTAATGTTTGCCCCAAGGGTCTGATTTTATTTCTGTGACCTTCCCCACCATCACACATTATTGGGCGAGTCATTTAAGTGAAATTAAAAGTGTCAGATAATTGAGTCATATTTTGTGATCACAAAATTCTCGGATCCCCACATTCTTTCCACATGGTTAGATCAGCGGCTGCTCTTTTCGCTGTTTTTTTTTTTAAAGCATCAGAGATGTTCATGGAAACCTATCCCCCAAAGGCAAAGGAAAGAATGCAACTCAATTAGCTTAAACATTTGCCATTTCATAACTGAAACTAGGGCAGTCAATTCCAGGAGGGATCCAGGAATTCCCTTCCATGAAGCCAGAGGAGATTTAGAGTTTCGCAGGCAGTGTAGACGCCTACACTTCTGATGAATCAGGTTCTAAAAGTGAGGTCAGCCTCACCAATGAAGTTCCATTGTAACCTCTCTCAATTCAGCTCTTTTTAAGAGGGGCTTGTTTGGACTAAGAAACAATGATGAGACGTTGCCATCCCACATGCTTTTCCAACAGTATCATAATTGTGCCCAATGTATGCGTTAATAACTTTTCCTATGGAAGGTTATGAGTGTCAAATTCTCACCAGCATCTGAAATTCTAACAACTCTGGAAATATAGAAAGCCCTATTAAAATAAATTGCATATTCACATAATGGCACGAGCATCATCAGGCTTCCCACTGATGTATTAACTAGGCATAAAACTTATTCTTTCTTCCCTTATCCCTGGATCAGCATGTGTGGGAGGGTGTCAACATGGCCGGTGTCATTTCTGCATAGTATGGGAAACTAACTGATGATCAGCATGAGCAAAAGTTCCAGGTTTGTATGTAGAGAAGGAGTTTGACAATGCCAGGGAGAAGGCTGCAACTCACTGAAGGTGCCTGGACTAAAAGGAGTGCAAAGTCCTTACATCCTGGTAAGTACCTTGCTGTAGTTGCCTTACCTGCTTATGTGGAAAATCCATGATCTAGTTCCGAGCTCACTTCAAGTAGAACTCACATGCAAAGTCAAGCTTGTTTTCAAGCTTGTAGCCTAATGCAGGTGCCCCCTGTATCCACAGATCCCATATCTGTAGTTCACAAATCCCTCCCCATCACACAAATGTCTTGCCAGTCTCTGAATGCAACCCTTCTCTTGCTGTCTCCTGTGTCTCTGTGCTGCCCATGCTCTACAAAAGCTAACTAGAATCAGGAAGGGCTAACAGGAAGCAGGGCTGGAGGGCTGAAAAAGGATGAGACAGCTCTATGAACACCATGATAAGCATTGCCCATGGTCCCCATTCATTTCAATGTGTACTTCATTTTTAATATATTAACTTTATGCTACCAGGCTACCTGACCTGGGTTTGGGCTGGTACAAGTCCCTTTTGCGCTTCCTCGAGAGGAAGCCGGGCTGGCTCTCCGAGAAGCACCGGCCTGAGAAGGCTGACATAAACCTATATGCCAGTTTCCTCTTGGACGCTGGGCCAATGCAAGGACAAAAGGTAGGCGGGGGGAGGCAGGGATGGGAGGCGGGAGGGAGGTATTCCTAGGCGGAGGGAGGGCAGGCAGTGGTCATCCCTGGGGGCGGGCAGGCAGGCAGGGATCAGGAGGGCTGATCTGGAAGTTATGCTGGATTCCAACCCCTGTTCCCGGGGAGAACGGAGCGGCTTCAAGCCTCAAGAGGTGATGCAAGTCCGAGGAGACCCATAGGGGCCAGCAGCCCTGATCCGGAGGTAAGGGGAAATGAATGTTTCAGTGCAGGATAGGATTGTGCCCATTGTCATATTGGTAAAAAAGCACTTTCTCAAACTTACAGCTGAATATCCTTCACCAGGACCGATCTGCATTTTGAAGCTGTTTACTGTGCTGCTTGAACTCGAAGTGTTGCTTCTGTTCTACATGGGGAGCATGAAATATTGAACTCCTGTCTGAATGTTTGCCGACGTGAATGAATGAAGGCCGACGTGAACAGGCCTCCACCACAGCCTGAACTTTCACAAGTGAATTGATGGTTCACAAAACTCCTTTTTCCGTTCAAACCTTTGTGAGTGGTATATGCTCAGAGATTTGACATTGTATAGGAATATACGAGTCCTTACGAGCAATCAGATGGATGGTTTGCAAAACCATGAGCTTCTGGGGACGTTTGCTTGCAAAGTACTCACAAGTTTGAGGTGATGTCAGGTCAAACACTGGGGGGGGGGGGGGGTTGTGTATCCCTAGCTTTACTGCTGTTTTCATCACTGTTTTGAATTGCTGTCTTTGGTGATATTTGATTTCACTGGCACTGAAACGTCCTGTTTTGTAAACCATCCTGGAGATGTTGTAGAAGGGCAGGCTGGAAATGAGATAATAAAGAGGGCAGTGGTTCTCAATCGTTTTAGCATTGGGACCCACTTTTTAGAATGACAATCTGTCAGGACCCACCAGGTGTGATGGAAGTGATGTCATGGCCAGAAGTGACACCATCAATTTAGGCTTCAAACCTAAGCCGTGATCAGCCAAAGGTCCCATTACCTAGTGCGCTCGTGCTGTTATTTTGCATAGTTCAGAATTCAGGCATTCCAGCTCAGAAGTCAAAGCAGAATGTAGACTTGGATCCTTGTCCAACCACACAACCCTCTCCCCTTTCTATCTTCCCATCTTCCCACCTCTTCAGGGCAAAGCACCTTGCCTGTCTCCCACTGCCTTGCCCAGCAGCTCTGGACCCTGTATTTTCAATGGTGACTGAGCTGGGTGCTATGCAACCCACCTGAAATTGGCTTGCAACCCACCTAGTTGGTCCTGACCCACAATCTGAGAAATGCTGAAATATGGTAAAGGAATGAATCCAGATTTGAAGCCGCCTAAGCTAGCAAGCTGAGGGTGGCTTAGGCTAGTTTGTAGGCATACACTTGATTTTAAATTCTCTCTCTCTCTCTCTCTCTCTCTCTCACACACACACACACACACACACACACACACACACACACACACACACAATTATTAATAACACGGTTTCAGAATCCAGTAGCAAGATCAAATTACAGCATCAGAACCCAGTAGTAGGAACACAGACACAAACTTTGTTTGCGTCACAGTGTTGTAGGGCAATTGGCATGTCATAGACCTCCCCAAGAAGCTTTAATATCGCACTTGGATACAATATTGAGAATTTATAGTGGTTTAAGGACAATAGCAGCATTTAGGAAGGACTCTGATGATACACTATGGATCTACATTATGCAAATTTATTGTCTGGTTAAAATGGTACCAGATTTTACCATGATTCCAATGGTACACACTGGTCCTTTAAAAGAAGTTACAGCACAGTCAGAAAGAAGAGCGCCGCGACCTTAATAACACTGGCATTCTAAAAACAAGGCCTCTCCAATTTAGAAATTGGAAATAATGAAAGAGAGAGAGAGAGAGAGAGAGAGAGAGAGAGAGAGAGAGAGAGAGAGAGATTTGTTTTGGAGCCAGATCATTGAGAAGTGAAGGAATGCGATGGAACTGGTGTACTACAAAATTGCTGTTCCACCCCTTTATACAGTTGCTCAGTAATCCCGGGTGTTGTGCAGAGACGCTCTCCTCAAAATGCACACCTGTGTTTCTGTCACAGATTTACTTGTGATGGTGAGCAATTTAGCACCAAATGAAGGTTAATTGAGGAATATTTTAATTGCATTATGTATGTTTCTCATGAAGACATTGTTGTGACAGAAATGAGAAAATTAAGCAAAAGATGAGCTGATTGGAAACATGTGAGGGATGTGCTATGCATCCTGGGGCAAACACATAATCATGAAAATATTGTGATGTTTGGGACCACGTTTTTCCTAGCTACATGGCTACATGGTTTCACTGAGGAATGGCCCCTTCCTGTTGCTATCTTCTTCTCATCCTGACCACTTATGCACTGAACCCAGTGGGGATCACATTGTAGCATTAGAGTTGACTGACACATTTATAAGAACATAAGAACAGCCCCACTGGATCAGGCCATAGGCCCATCTAGTCCAGCTTCCTGTATCTCACAGTGGCCCACCAAATGCCCCAGGGAGCACACCAGATAACAAGAGACCTGCAAGGCTTCCTGGGAATTGTAGTTAAGAACATAAGAAGAGCTCCACTGGATCAGGCCATAGGCCCATCTAGTCCAGCTTCCTGTATCTCACAGTGGCCCACCAAATGCCCCAGGGAGCACACCAGATAACAAGAGACCTGCATCCTGGTGCCCTCCCTTGCATCTGGCATTCTGACATAGCCCAATTCTAAAATCAGAAGGTTACACATACATATCATGGCTTGTAACCCATAATGGATTTTTCCTCCAGAAACTTGTCCAATCCCCTTTTAAAGGCGTCCAGGCCAAACACCATCACCACATCCTGTGGCAAGGAGTTCCACAGACCAACCACACGCTGAGTAAAGAAATATTTTCTTTTGTCTGTTCTAACTCTCCCAACACTCAATTTGAGTGGATGTTCCCTGGTTCTGGTGTTATGTGAGAGTGTAAAGAGCATCTCTCTATCCACTCTGTCCATTCCCTGCATAATTTTATGCATTTTATGAATAGCATTTATGCTAATGCGTATATCATGTGGCATCTCGAGGTAGGTCTGGGAAAGATCTTCATCTGGAACCCTGGAGAGATGCTGCCAGTCTGCGTAGACAATGCTGACTGAGGGCCCAATCCTATCCAGTTTTCCAGTGCTGGTGCAGCCATAACAATGGGGCATGCACTGCCTCCTATAGTGGGGAGACACACCCAGAGGCCTCCTCAAGATAAGGGAATGTTTGTTCCCTGACCTCGGGGCTGCATTGTGGCTGCACCGGTGCTGGAAAGTTGGATAGGATTGGGCCCTTAAGCAGAATAATGTTCTGATTCATTGGGAGGAAATTTCCTATGTGTCTAGCACTGTCTCTTCTGACAAGTGTTCTCCAGGTTTCAAGGCAGTCCTGCTCCTTCAAAAACTTCCAAACGTGTTGTTCTTCCACATGCAAGTCACTGTGTTTCCACAGGCCACTGCCAAAAGTAAGATGAGTTAAAAACACACTAGATATTTAAAACAAAGTCAATGCAAATCAAATTTAGAACTATTTGTAGCAGTTGCTTGACAGCAAGACACCTACATGAAATTATGTTCCTCTTCCAGAGAATAAACGTGAAATCTCGTTTAAAAGAAAATCCACAAAATTGTTTTGCTGCAGGGAAAAGAAAAACAGTCTGAGTAAAGCTTTCCTCACTTTTTCAGTGTGACTAAAAGCAAGGAATACTATCCACTGGTCCTTCCCATTAAACCAAGTGTCTGTTTTTGAGCACCTATAAGATGCCTTCTGTTTGACAAGAGTGGAGTCAATCTTTCTCAAAGCATCCTAGGGCAGGTGCTGTCAGTGGACCTCCATGTTTCGAGCCCTTGACATGTGTACAAAGGTGTAGTTTGTGGAACCCCTTGCCACTGGATGTGGTGATGGCATCTGGACTAGATGCTTTTAAAAAGAGATTGAACAGATTTCTAGAAGAAAAGTTCATTACAGGTTCCAAGCTGTAGTGGGTTGTGTAACCACCTGTTTTAAAAAATGGGGCTACCTCAGAAGGCCAGGTTCAAGGAAGTGGCAACAGAATGCAGGTTTGTTGTCTGGTGTGCTCCCAGGCATCTGGTGGGCTACTGTGAGATATAAGAAGCTGGACTAGATGGGCCTTTGGCGTGATCCAGCAAGGCTCTTCTTATGTTTTTATGTAAGATCTTGAAGTAGACCCTCCTTGTTAAAGAACATCATTTCAAACTGAAGAACATATTTTCCATAGGCTTTTATTTTTTATTTTTAACAAGGATGGACATTTTCAGTTCTTTACAAACTGAAGACTGAAATAATAAAACATCTCAACTGTTGGAGGTTAGTGCTGCACCAGAATTTGGTCTTAATTGCTTCTCTAGCACAAATACATCCAATCTTGGGGAGAATCTTGAAGAGGCCATCCCTGCTGACCAGGTCGAAGGCCTTTGTGAGATCTATGAAGGCTATAAAGAGTGGCTGTCGCTGTTCCCTGCATTTCTCCTGCAGTTTCTAGTGCAGTTTCTAGTTTCTAGTTTCTAGTGCAGTTGTTCCCTGCATTTCTCCTGCAGATTCTCCCCAAGATTAGATGTCCACCCAGGCTCCTCAGCATCATCAGATCCTTCCACAAGGACATGAAGGGCACTGTTGTCTTTGGTGGCTCCACATCAGACCCCTTTGACATCCGAAGCGGCGTGAAGCAGGGCTGTGTTCTTGCTCCAACCTTGTTTGGGATTTTCTTTGCTGTCCTGCTGAAGCATGCCTTTGGAACCGCAACAGAAGGCATCTATCTCCAGACCAGATCAGAAGGAAAGCTCTTCAACCTCTCTGGACTGAGAGCAAAGTCCAAAGTCCAGCTGAAATGTCTGCGTGACTTCCTCTTTGCCGACGATGCAGCTGTCACTACCCACTCTGCCAAAGATCTCCAGTAGCTCATGGATCATTTTAGCAAGGCCTGCCAAGATTTTGGACTGACGATCAGCCTGAAGAAAACACAGGTCATGGTTCAGGATGTGGACTCACCTCCCTGCATTACAATCTCTGCGCATGAACTGGAGGTTGTCCATGACTTTGTGTACCTTGGCTCAACGATCTCTGACACTCTTTCTCTCGATACCGAACTAAACAAATGCATCGGTAAAGCAGCTACCACGTTTTCCAGACTCACAAAGAGAGTCTGGTCCAACAAGAAGCTGATGGAACATACCAAGATCCAGGTCTACAGAGCTTGCGTCCTGAGTACACTTCTGTACTGCAGTGAGTCATGGACTCTTCGCTCACAACAGGAGAGGAAACCGAACGCTTTCCACATGCGCTGCCTCCGACGCATTCTCGGCATCACCTGGCAGGACAAAGTTCCAAACAACACAGTCCTGGAACGAGCTGGAATCCCTAGCATGTATGCACTGCTGAAACAGAGACGCCTGCGTTGGCTCGGTCATGTGAGAATGGATGATGGCCGGATCCCAAAGGATCTCCTCTATGGATAACTCGTGCAAGGAAAGCGCCCTACAGGTAGACCACAGCTGCGATACAAGGACATCTGCAAGAGGGATCTGAAGGCCTTAGGAGTGGACCTCAACAAGTGGGAAACCCTGGCCTCTGAGTGGCCCGCTTGGAGGCAGGCTGTGCAGCATGGCCTTTCCCAGTCTGAAGAGACATTTGGCCAACAGTCTGAGGCAAAGAGGCAAAGAAGGAAGGCCCATAGCCAGGGAGACAGACCAGGGTCAGACTGCATTTGCTCCCATTGTGGAAGGGATTGTCACTCCCGAATCAGCCTTTTCAGCCACACTAGACGCTGTTCCAGAACCACCTTTCAGAGCGCGATACCATAGTTTCTCGAGAATGAAGGTTGCCAACAACAGCACAAATAACTCATTTCAACAGGTTGTGAATGTGCTCTGGTTTTTATCACCTGCAAATACAATGCATGAAGGCTTTTGTTGTCTAAAAGTGTAGGGGTTTTTCACAAAAGCAGTCTATTGCATGGTATCACAAGAAGATCTATAGCTAGTGATTTCTCACAGATGTTAGTCCTGTGTTCATCACCAAGCATGCAAACTGAAAATAAAAATTTGGGATGCTCACACATTTAACCAAACATTGGATCCTTCAGATTGATAATAAGGACTTCTGGGGTTTTCTGCTTAATTTCTACACTCTTGGGCTCTCCAGAAGGAACTGAAACATGTCAAAATATTTCAAGGTCAGGACAAGCAAATATGGAAGACCACCTGAGAGTGGATCTGGAGATACACTGCAGGGAGGGGGGAAGTAAAATTATAGCTTCTCCTCTCAGCACTTTGCATGTCTATGCTTCCAAGCTGATCATCATGACATCCCCAGAAAGCATGAACTCTAGGCATATTCCAGAGATAATTAGCAATTAGCTAACATTTGTAAAGGGCTTTGAAGATTATAAGTGCTTCATAAGTGTTAAGCATTGTTATTACTGGGGTGGGTTATTTGCCATAACTTTAGAGAGGGGTCAAAAGGGCTCTGCAGATCTGCTGAAGCATCTTATGCAAACAGGCCCCAAATCTTTTAGCTGTCAAAGGGCTCAAGGGGAGATCTGCAGATTTTTAAGATGTGGGGCTGGGTAAAAGGAGGGGAAGGAAAAAAGCTTGTTCAGACTCACATCAAAATAATGCTGAGCTAAACTTTTTGGCCTTGAGTTTAGGTTGGCGGACAACATCTGATGCAGCCAAAATTGGAAGCTAGGGAAATTTAGAGGAAGCTTGGAGGCAGCTTGAGGGTGATTGGGGCCATGCAGTAGGTTTTTTCTCTTTGAATTTCCTTTTCCACCACTTAGCATTATTAAGGGACATGACTCTAGCACAGTGGTGGATAAATTGCTTTGCATTCAGAAGGTCCCGGGTCCCATCCCAGCTATCTTCAGGTAGGACTAGTCACAAATGTACAGGACTTGACACAAGAATCTCCGGTATCATAAGGAGGGGTGTATCCCACCAGCAGTGTTATTGGGGGTGACATCACTCTGTATAGATATTAATGTGTTGATTTCATCACATCCCTCCTGGGTTGCTGAACGTTCGCCGCTTGAATTGGCCTTTTACATACATTCGTATCATGGAAGGGAGCACTCACACGCCCCGGTCAGCTCAGTCAATCTGTTCCCTTTGAAATCCTCAACAGGCTTCCACTCCCAAGGCCCAATATGGCACCCATCTAGTGGGTCCCGACCCACAGTTTGGGAAACACTGGGCTGGACAAATCAATGGTTGGACTTTTTAAAGCAAGTTCAAAGGGGTAAGGCTAAGGCTTCTGTACCAAAAGGCAAACGGGACCATCCCGTTTTTTCTGACCATCCCTTTCCAAAAGCAAATGGTCTTGACAGCTAAAAGTACTAGTCAGTACACAGGGGAACTGGTAGAGGCAGCCCTTCCCTGAGAAGTTCTCAATTGGTTTCGAAAGCTTTGCAAAACTGCCTGTCAATCTGCGATTGGACTTCATTGAAGTACAGGTTCATAGTGAGCCGGGTCTTGGGCAGAGTGTCAGAATGGGGAATGTTTGTATGTTAACTATTTCATATATATTTCATATATATTCATTTTTTGTGAAAGAAAAAAAACATGTTAACATTTTTGCAGAAGGAAAATAGTGCCAATTCTCAGTGTTTTCATTTTCGACTGAAGTTTTTCCAAAGTAATTTCTTTCATTTTTCCTGTTTCGTTCCCCTAATTGTATAATTAAACAGACTTGATTTAAAAAAAAAAAAAAGTATTGTTTTTTGCCTCACAGCTGTTTCAGGATGACTCAAAAGGCCAGGTTATTTTGGGCACAATCCTAACCAGGTCTACTCAGAAGCATGTCCTGTTTTGTTCAATGGGGCTTACTCTCAGGAAAGTATGGTTAGGATTGCAGCCTTTGTTTAATTGCAGAAAATTAAATTAAACAATTAAACAATTAGGATTGCAGATAAGGGAGTATAGGCTTAAAGAAGGGTCAGTTTTTTGTGCACATGAATCAGGCTGAGCAAGTGGCTGAAATTTATTTGTGAACATTTTTTTAAAATCCCATCCTCCCTTCAGGTCTCCCAGGACAGTTCTCTTTGCTTCCTTTATTCTCATGACACAGCAGATCAGGCTGAGAGATGATGACTGCTCCAAGACAGTCAGTTCTTTGGCCAGACAAGATCAGGTAACCTAGATAAAATTGATAAAACCTAGATAAAATTAAGTTCATCTTTTAGGAACATTCCTAGTTTGGATATGTAATTATAAATAGCTAGTGCAGTGGTTCCCAAACATTTTTGGGATTTTCAACCTTTTTCATCTCATGGAACACTAATGAGGCACTAAAATTGTCAAGTTCTTTGACAATTGACACAGTGCTGCCAGCAGGAGGCTCACATCCCCCAATGGCTCTACTAATAAACAACCTTCCCCAAACTCTTGTGGCACGCATGTGAACTATCCATGGCGTACCAATGTGCTGTGGTACACTGGTTGAATAACACCACCCTAGAGGCTGCTGCCTGATTTATAAATGCCAAGGAGTGTGGCTATAATGGAGCTTGGGCAACAGTGCTCCATTCCCCAAGCAGCAGCTTGTTGAACCCTTGATGCACGTAGCCTGATTTGCCTCGTAAGTTTCACGTCCCAGTGAAAATTGGGTCATGACCCACTGGTGGGTCCCAGACCTATAGTTTGTGTGCCACTGAGCTAGTGGATTTACTAGATATCTTATTGGGCATTAAGAGCTCAATATCTGAACCCTGATTCAATCAGAAGCATATGTGAGATAGCTTTCCCCAACCAGATATTTATACAGATGGAGAGATTGCTTTGCTCCTGTTCCATCCATACCTCATACAATTTCCTTTGATTTTCATTCTGTTCTCATCTGATAAATACAGATTCCTTTTTAAAAAATATTTCCTACCCCAAACAGCTGGTAAAACACTGTGCTGCAAACTACGCATGTCAACACATCGGTAATGGAATAATGACACATAGTAGGTTCCGTAGCGGAACTCAAGAAGAAGAAGAAAGAGGAGGAGGAGGAGGAGGTGGTGGTGATAGGTTTGGTGAAGTTAACATCAGGAGAGGTATTTTTCAAGGCAACTCACTATCACCTCTGTTATTTGTCATCTCATTTATTCCCCTCACAACACTGCTAAACAAAACAAACTTGGGTTATCAAACATCCAAAGCGTCTCCCAAGGATTCCCACCTTCTTTACATGAATGATCTAAAGCTATATGGAAAATCGCCATCTGAAATAGAATCACTGTTGAATGCTGTCCAAATATATAGCTGAGATACAGCAATGAAGTTTAGATTAGACAAATGCACAGCCCTATCTATCAACAGGGGGAAAGTGGTGAGAACCGAAGGAATTGAGATACCATATGGAAACAACATCAAGTGTTTGGAAGAAAATCACTACAAGCCTTTAGGCATTCTTCAGGCGGAAACAATTACACATACAGAGATTAAAAGGAAGATTAATAATGAATATATTAGGAGGGTGAAGAAGATCTTGAAATCCAAACTCAGTGCAGGAACCACTATCAGAGCAATAAACACATGGGCAATTCCAGTCATAAGAGACACACAACCCAATCCTGAGCTGCCCGGAGCGCCCAGGCTCAGCGGCACCGAGAACGGCTACCACCAGATCCTCCGCACCCTGGGCTACTGCGGGAGGTGCCTCGGGAGAAGGGGACTTTTGTCCCCTTCTCTCAGGTAAGGTAAGCAGCCCTGCAATGGGGCTACTCACTTTACCATCGATGAAAAGGTCAGCGGTAAGGTAAAGGTGCTCATGTAGGGCGCGGAGCCCTCCATGAGAGCCTTAAATACTGCAGAGCGGTGCTCCGCGGACCTGCCTGCCTCCCTCCCTCCCCCAGGCACGCCTCCAGCCCGCCCCCCCTCCCCGCATCACGTCTCCCCTCTCCCTCTCTCCACCCCTGTCAGCCTCCCCCTCCCTGGAACGTCTCCTTTCTGCCCCATCCCCGCCCCCGCCTACCTTGCCACGGCTCGGCAATCTGGGAGACTTCATGGGCACTTTTCTGTACACATCCCTGAAGTAAGGTCAGTCATTTGCTGAAAGCAACTCAATATTTTGACTGTATTCTGCTCATTTAGGGGAAAAAATGAATGAAAAATAGAGGAGATACTTGGAAATGGAAGAGGGTATCTGAAGGAGAAGAATAGAACAGTCTCAGCCGCTGATCCATCTTTGTCATTTCAGGACATGTTTTCTGTCTGGTCCTGCCACGTCCGGGTTGCCATTTCTGCTGACCACTCTTTCTGGTGAAATGTTCTGGTTCATTTTACCTGCTAAATTATTCAGACACACAATACTCTCCCTTTGATAAAGCACCTGAACCTGGGGGATAAAAGATCTCTATGACTTGCACACTTTTTTTTTTTTTTAAATGACATTACAGATGAGTTCAGCAAAAAGTTTTTAATAAAGATTTTTTTGCCCCACTTTTATTTAAGTCAAAGGGGGTTATCAATGATAATCCAGCCGTAGACAAATTCTAGGCTGATGTAACTCTCTGCAATTTGTGCTTTGATCAGTCAATGTAAGGGATCTGCAGAGATCATATGTGCCAAACGGTAGCCGTTGAATACTCAATTCTTTGCAAAGGCTTCCTGGAATAGCACAGACCTCCTGGGAAACTGCATGCAGCTCAAGAAGAGACCAATTTACTGGAGGGCAACCAGACTGAAAGGAAGCCAGAATTCCCTTCCTTTCTCACATTTGTATCAAAGAACGTGTTTCACCAGGGGTAGTGTCTTGGGTTGGACTGGCCCAACCCAGAGATTGGCCCACCCAATGAGTACAGGCTGGGAGAAGTGGGAGAGACCTGAGCAGTTAAGGTATGGACCATCAGCCCATTGAGCAGAGGGCACCTGCATCAGTTTGAGCAGAGGAGGCACAGCAAGGCTCAGCAAGTCCTTGCAGGAGCCTTCCCACCACTTAGAAGAGGCAGCTTAGGACCCAGAGGGTGACCAGGCTGGGTGGGTGGAACAAGGAAGAAGGGGTGGGACCAGCCAAGGGAGTATAAGAAGAGGGACAGAGATGAGAAAGATGGTGGTTGGAGAGGGTTGCTGGATCCTATTGAGGTTGTAGAAGGCTCTAAGGCACGGGAAGAGTAGGGTGCTGTAAACTGTCCTCCCTGCCTCAGGTCTGAGGCCTAGGGGAGGTGAGCCAGATGGGTATAGCCCGCTTCTCCGGGGGCTACATTGGCTGCCCATTCGTTTCCGGGCCCAATTCAAGGTGCTGGTTTTGACCTTTAAAGCCCTATACTGCTCTGGGCCAGGTTATCTTAGAGATCGCCTACTCCCATACAATCCGGCTCGTCCTCTCAGGTCATCAGAGAAGGCCTTTCTACAAGTGCCGCCGCCTAAGGAGGTACGTGGGGCGGCAGCAAGAAATAGGGCCTTCTCAGTAGTGGCACCAACGTTGTGGAACTCCCTTCCCCTTGACTTGAGAATGGCTCCCTCTCTTGAGTCCTTTCGGCGAGGCCTGAAGACCTTGTTGTTTAACCAAGCCTTCTGACGTTCTGGCCTTTTTAACATCTTTTATATATCTTTTAGTTGCTTTTTTACAGGCCCGATTCCTCTAAGAACTGCTGTTTTATGCTCTTTTATTCTGACTCTTCTGACTACTGTTTTTATGGGTTCTGCTAATGTGTTTTTTAATATGTTTTTATCTGTGAAATTATGTTTTAATTTGTTTTATATGTTGTTAGCCGCCCTGGGTCCCTTTTTGGGAGAAGGGCGGGATAAAAATAAAGTTTTATTATTATTATTATTATTATTATTATTATTATTATAGCCCTGGAGGCTCCACACAGAGGCTGGTGTTAGGCAGGAACCCAATTCCCCTTCTCAGGGCACCTGACAGGCAGTTTTTCTGACCTCTGCAGGACAAGCGTCATATGTCCAAATTGTCTCCTCAACACTATATATGTAGATGAGGTTCAGGAGCTTTCTCCTTCTGACAGTGAAGGCACATAGGTGGATAGTGATGAGCATTCCCTTCCCCAGCCAATCTGCTTCCTGAGGCAACTGCTTCAGTTGACCTCATGGATGGGCCAGCCCTGCTCTAGTACTCCAGTACTAAAGTTACTTGAGAGAATGCCTTCTGAGTGGTGGGATCCTGATTCTGAAATTTTTTCCCCAAGAAGATCTAACAGGCACAGAGTCTGATGTCTTAGGGGCACTAATGGAAGATCTTTTTCCTAACAGAATTGGTTCCAGCTTTCAGGGCACTCCAGATGTCTTCCAGTGGACCCCTTGCTATATCAGTGGGTGTTTTAAGTGGGTAGGTCCTGCCAGGCTTACCAGGTGATGGCAGCAAGCAGTAGTGGAGGGTGGAGTCACCACCAACCAAAATAGACAATAGCGCAGTAGGTGGACTAAGGGTGTGACTCAATATGGGGCAGAATTGTGTACTCATCACACCCCTGTTTTTTCATCTGTCTCCTGGGACACAGAAGGGAGCTTGTCTCTTCAGTGCTGACATAGTCAACGCATACCCATTATTTGAAATTTGCAACCATTATGCTGATGTCCCATCGCCAACAACCCATAGCCAGCCTGCAGAGATATCTCTGAAAGACTCAAGTTCAGAGAGGGGGCCATAAGCACAGGCTTAACCCAGGCATTGTGCAGAAGGGCTGCTGGGAGCCCTTATCGAACCAATGCAGCTCCAGTCACCGCCTGAAACACTTGAGCCTTTGTTACTTAAGTCTCTGTTAATATGAGCAGTGTGTCTGGCTTGTAGAGGTCACGCTTGCATCAGTGACTGACCAATGTCAAACAGTTGGTCAGCTCTGTCTATAATCTTTTCTCCCCCTTCTCTCATCCTACCTCAAGCATCTACCTCAAAGGAGATTAGAAACCTATAATATCTCTCTCTCCTTCTTTATATACTGTACAGATTGTCTTCATTTTCAATGCACTCTTTTTTTCCTGTGCAATGAAACAATTTTAAACCTCTCTCTCTCTCTCTCTCTCTCTCTCTCTCTCTCTCTCTCTCTCTCCCCCCCCCCTCCTATTTTGTGTTTTAATACTATTGCTGATGGGAGCTGAACAATTCCGCATCTTAAAGAACTTTTCTTTCACTAGAAAGAGATGATCTGGAAGTTGCAGGACATTGATGTAAGAATCTGATGGAAATGTGTTTATTTAATAGGTGCTATTCAACTACATTTATAGAGCCTTCAAACACAGATATTTAGATATCTTAAAAAAAAATGTGTTTTAGCGTACCTATGCAACAAGTATTCCTGGAAGCAAAGCTTTTCAAACCACTCTTAAGCCATTTCTGCCCAACATTGTATATACGCAACAGGGACCAGATGTGTACACCTGTGGGCTGGGCAAAAAATGGGTTACGGCTGCAATCATATGCACACTGACCTGGGAGTTAGTCCCATAAAATGCAATGTGGTTTACTTCTGAATAGACCTGCATAGGATTTGCACAGTAAATGGCCAGGTTAGGCAAAGGAATACTATGAAATCAGCTTATTTCTCCATCCCATGATCAGGAATTTAGTTGGTGGTATCTCCCTCACTTTCCAGAAAAGCATTTACAGCTAACAAAATTTTTTCAAGAGAGATTGAAAGAGTGTTCAGGATGAGGCAAAATATCTGTGTCTCAAGAATGATGAGGAAAATCACTCCAGCTATAGGATATTGGAAAGGAGAAGGCAAGAGGCAGTCATCTATGCTTCTTCCCCAAAGGTACTCTGGCATAAATGGGTTGGTTTGAGAGATGAGAGGAAGACCCCCCTAGCATGGAGATACTACAGAGCTCATCCTAGTGTGATACCAAGACTGCTACCACTTAAACCCATAATGTCAGCCCATAGTCCAGGGCTTTTCAAACTGGGGCATCACGACACCCCAGCCTGCAGGCCCTGGTCCCTGCCCCCTTAAGGGGCGAGGGCAGCCTGGAGGCAGGGAGGAGGCAGTGGCGTGATTCCCCAGGATAGCGCCACTCAGGGGGGCTGCAGGGGCTTGGGTACACATACCCAAGTCCCTGCAGCCTCCCGGGGGTGCGAGGAGCCCGGCGTGACCTGCAGCAGGACTCTCCGCAGCAGTGAAAGTGGATCCGGAGCAATCACGCCCCGCCTCCGCTAAAGCGGAAGTGGAGCGTGATCACTCCGCATCCACTTTCACTGCTGCGGGGAGCCCTGCCGCAGGTCACGCTGGGCTCCCTGCACCCCCGGGAGGTTGCAGGAGCTTGGGTACGTGTACCCAAGCCCCTGCAGCCCCTCTGAGCGGCACGATCTGGGGGATCATGCTGCTGCCTTCCCCCCACCACCGCTGCCTCCTCCCCCTGCCCCTGCAAAGATTTACTGGCTCTCAAACTCTCCCAGAGAATTTGAGAACCACTGCCGTAGTCCCTTGGAACAGCCAGACATGTTTGCTTGGGTGCCCATAGGACACAAAGCAATGACGGGGAGCCATAGCCTCTGAGACAAAGCAGTCGAGGGCTCCTGATGTAGGAGGAAGCCTAGAAGAGGGTGCTTGGCTCTCCGAAGTGAGACAAGAGAAGAAGGCCAGAAGGTATCAATGATTCACAAATCCATGCCCTCTTTTAGACACTGAGGCTTAATGAGAAAATCTTGTGCAGGGTTCTCAATCCTAGAGATGGCACTTGAATCGCAAGGAGTTTTATGTAGGTGTGTTTTAGGACATCACAGAGCCCCATCAACAGAAGCGAAGAGTTCAGATGTTCAGGCCTGCCAATTTCTAAACCTGCGAGGCAAGAGTTTTTTTTTTTTTTTCTTAACCTGAACACATCCCCATGTGAGAAGCAATAGAGGGACAAGAAGATGGATGAGATAACTATCAATGAAAAAAAAGTCTTATCTAATGAAAGGCCCAGATAAAACACTGAGAATCCCCTGTGAACACCATGACGTGTGACATGTATTTAAATTTCTGTTCTATTTCTTTGATGAAACTGGCAAGGATTAATTCTTAACATTTACAGAACACTTTCTGACTGTGCTTCACATGCATATCTTAATGTTGCCCTTACAATAACCCCATAAATACAGTTATCCCTGTGTTGCAGTGGGGAAACTGAGGCCAAACAACCTGTCTAATTCGTGATAGAGATGAGAATTGAAAGGCAGGAGAATGTTCCAGAAAAGTTAAGAGTTTCACAAATAGATGCATGTTTTCGCAGGATGTTTTGGACATTCCTTTTTTGGGGGAAGAAAATGATGAACCTATCATGCACAAGGATATGTAGAATCTAACCTAAAGTGACTGTTGATGGATGGGATGACAACTATTTTTTTTTTTTAAACTGTATTTCATATACAGTTTAAGAACATAAGAATATACAAATGTAAGAAGAGCCCTGTTGGATCAGGCCAAAGGTCCATCTAGCCAACTTCCTGTATCTCACAGTGGTCCACTAGTGTCCCCAGGGAGCATACCAAACTACAGGAGACCTACATCCCTCCCTTGCAAAATATGGTGATGGGCTATTATTGATCTTTTATGATGAGCCAGATAAGGAGGTGATAAGACGAGGTGATATATTACAGAAGATGAGAGCAAGATGGCATTGAGACCTATCAGTCACAGCACTAAGGTACTTGCTTGACAGAACATGAATTTGAGAAGTGGGAAGAGAGTTGGTATGGACAAGACAAAGACTGTAGAATGTCCACGTTATTGACAAGTTCTCTGATTTGAAGTGAGGCCTTCAATTTCTCAGGCAGCTCTGCCTCTCGGTGAGGTTTTAATCTGCTGTTTTCTTCCCCGCCCACCTTTCCACTCCCCTCCAGCCTGGCTCCGAGTTGTAATTTCAATGAGGACAAAATGCGAATTCTCTTTCCTGGGTGGCTTGCTTTCCCTGTCAATTTCATACGGTGCAGGAAAGGAAGGCTAATGACTTGGACAGGATTTGTTGACTGCCTTTTGCAAAGATGGAGGTCTGTTACCCTTCTTTATGGATAACTATTTTCTTGTACGTAACCAAAACCTACTATTAGAGGTATTTGTTTCCGGTGAGTAGGATAGGATTACAGCCCAAGTCTTAACAAACACAATGGATTACTACTGAGTAAGACAAAGAACACCATTTTCAAACACCTTTACCTACTATTGATGCAGTGGCATAGCTAAGACATTTGGCACCCACGGGCACAAAAACTTTTAATACCTCCCCATAGCCCCATAACACACCCCTCAAATTTTTAACCCCTCCCCATACAACATCTTAGAGCGGTGTTTCTCAAACTGTGGGTTGGGACCCACTAGGTGGGTCATGAGCCAATTTCAGGTGGGTCCCCATTCATTTCAATATTTTATTTTAATATACTTGATGCTACCAGGGTATGTGACTGTATTTGGGGAAATGTTACAGCTCTGTACTTTTAACAGGCTACTATGTATATGCTTTTAACAATGATAGTAAATGGGACTTACTCCTGGGTAAGATTGCAGCCTAGGATTGTTAAAAATTTTCCTGCTTTATGGTGTCACCTCTGGTCATGACATCACTTCCTGTGGGTCCTGACAGATTCTCATTCTAAAAAGTGGGTCCCATGCTAAAAACTTGAGAACCGCTTTCTTAGAGGCCTCTGAAGGGCACATTTTGCTGAAAGCCGCAAGTGACTTTTGGAGGTCTCTAAGACAGCCCCTCAAAGTGTGGTACCATGGCTTTGTATCCCCCAGGCCCCCCTTAGCCATGCCACTGTATTGATGCACACATGGAGGTGTGCATTCCATAATCTCAGCTCTCAACAGCAGTCCACTCAGAGCCCTATCCTATGCAATTGTCCAGTGCTGATCCAACTGTGCCAACGAGGCATTTGGTGGGCCCCTGTGAGATACAGGAAGCTGGACTAGATGGACCTATGGCCTGATCCAGTGGGGCTGTTCTTATGTTCTTACCCTGAGGTGGGGAGACCTCCTCAAGATAAGAGAACAAATGTTCCCTTACGTCAGGACTCACCTGTGGCTGCGTTGCCGCTGGAAAGTTGGATAGGATAGGACCCTCAGTGAGTGCATTGAGCAGTATTGAGACTGAAGTGGTGTTGAGTGATAGAACAACTCTTTGTCTTGCTTGATCTCTGGTGATTGCTTAGTTCATTCATCATAAGTTGGAGTTGGAATGTCAACACTCCTTGCTACAGATGATTTGCCTGCAATTAAATTCGGCTTTCCGACTCTTGGCATAGGATCTTATCTATTGAACAATTGATCTATCAATCTATCTCATTCATATTCCACTTTTACATCAAAGATGTCAAAATGTCCCGCAGAAATTAATGACACAAGATAAAACTACTATACAATGGTTGGCAACCTTCAGTCTCGGAAGACTGTGGTATCGCGCTCTGAATGGTGGTTCTGGAACAGCGTCTAGTGTGGCTGAAAAGCCCAATTCGGGAGTGACAATCCCTTCCACACCGGGAGCAAGTGCAGTCTGTCCCTGCTCTGTCTCCCTGGCTATGGGCCTTCCTTCTTTGCCTCTTTACCTCAGACTGTTGGCCAAGTGTCTCTTCAAACTGGGAAAGGCCATGCTGCACAGCCTGCCTCCAAGAGGGCCGCTCAAAGGCCAGGGTTTCCCACTTGTTGAGGTCCACTCCTAAGGCCTTCAGATCCCTCTTGCAGATGTCCTTGTATCGCAGCTGTGGTCTACCTGTAGGGCACTTTCCTTGCACGAGTTCTCCATAGAGGGAGATCCTTTGGGATGCAGCCATCATCCATTCTCACAGCATGACCGAGCCAACGCAGGCGTCTGTTTCAGCAGTGCATACATGCTAGGGATTCCAGCTCGTTCCAGGACTGTGTTGTTTGGAACTTTGTCCTGCCAGGTGATGCCGAGGATGCGTCGGAGGCAGCGCATGTGGAAAGCGTTCAGTTTCCTTTCCTGTTGTGAGTGGAGAGTCCATGACTCGCTGCAGTACAGAAGATAAAACTACTATACAGTTAACCAAGTAATGCTCGCATGTGTACATCTCTCATCGGGCACTAATAAAACCATTACAGTTGGACCAAAAAGTCTTCTGAAACAAATATTTTTTTACCATCTCTTTAAAAAAATGAGGTAGCCTCTTTGATGGCCCTGTGAGGGATGCTACAGCACCTGTGGTGGTGGTGGTGGCCATGCTGGGAGCTCTCCCCCTTACCCTTGCTTCCTCTTCCTCACCACGCACACATGTGCTCGCCTTTCTCCTGCAGAGGCATTCCACAGAGCATCGTTTTTCTTGTAGCCCAGGGACAAACAAACCTTGAATTGCTCTCCCTGCCATCTAATTACCAGTGGTTTGCACGACTGTGTCATAAGAATATACACACTTCACTCTTAACGTCTTTGTTGCAAATCAATGAGGACTACTTTGGCTTCTGACACTTTAATGTGCAGTTATCTCTCTTCTCCCCCATTCACCCTCCTTTTCTTTGATCACCCAGCAGAGACATTATTATTTTTTTTCCCCCCTGCTCTCACTAAGAAAGTGTCTGAAAATTAAATTCTCCTTATCTGGATTTCTCCTTGGATTTTTGAGTTGCAATTTCCCTGGTCTTGTTTCCAAAGTGGAACTGATGTATTTGGAATTTCCTGACATGTAATGGTATTTTTTTTACTGTTGATTCCCCCCCCCCCCACACTCACACACACAGAACTGCACATGTTCTGTCACCCCAGCTTTGTGTCCCTTCTTTACCCCCATACCCGCCAATAACAAGACCAGACTGCAGCTTGGATATAAAATGGGCCACTTTATTAAAATCTCAACTGCAGCAGGGCAATAACAATCATACCAAATGTGCAAGGCCTTATGGGGGAAACGGCCCTAGC
Organism: Tiliqua scincoides; assembly: GCF_035046505.1. Classification (NCBI taxonomy): domain Eukaryota; kingdom Metazoa; phylum Chordata; class Lepidosauria; order Squamata; family Scincidae; genus Tiliqua; species Tiliqua scincoides. Next base: position 17,115,657 of record NC_089831.1, read on the forward strand.
AGTCTACCTCCCCCTGCAGACTCATTGGGCGTACCGCCAGGCTCAAGGCCCCAGCTGTCAGTTGCCAGCTCAGGTCTTTCAATGCCACCCCCAAAGGGGGCAAGGCAGCCAGACTTCAGACCAGCTGCCAGAGCGTCACCGGCCTGACAGTCCAGGCAAGGGGTTTGCCTGCCTGCCTCCTGGAGCCGGTCAGGCATCATAGGAGCAGTTCAGGATCGCCCTGGATGGACACCGAGCCAGATACCTACCTACCCATCCCCGCTCGTATCCTGCCTGACCATAAAGTGACCAGAACCCACCCCGGGGTGAAAGAACTGCACCACCCTTTGCCAGTCTGAGGTAGGCGAAAAACAGACATCGCACGGCCAATCAGGATGCCTGGAAAAATTCCTACCCGGCCCTAGAAAGCGACCAGCTAATCCCAGACTGGTTAACGGGAGGGCGGGTGGGGTTGCTGGCTGGGAGCGCACTGAGCTCCGCCGGAGCATGCGCTCCAGACGGACGCTCTGGCCCCGCCTCCCCCCCAGCCGCAGACCAATCGCGGCAAAGCCTCAGCCCTGGAGCACGAGGCGAGGCAGGGGGCAATCTGCTGCTGGCGCCTATCTGGCCCCAACAGCCTTTCCATTTTCATTCTTTGTTCCCCTTTGCCCTGGTTATATGCACAATGTATGTATAGAGTACATGTCTGTATGTATGTAAGTATATCACATCTTATCTCTCCAGTATGGTTCAGTTCACTATGGCAAAGGGTGGGTGGGTAGGCCAGTGGGGGAGGGACTGGGTAGTGAAAGTGGAAAGTTACTGAACCCTTGTCCCCTTAGCTTTGCTGGCCTTGCCTATGAGTTGAAATGAATATCAAAAGCTAGCTGTGCCTTGCCACACTTGCGCATGATCTGAGGCCACTGGCCTCCTTGCTGCCTTGCTTTGGTACCAGTAATAAACAAGCTGTTTTCTGCTATACTTTCCCTCAGTGTGTTATGTATACAATCCTCAGGATGTAGCACTCTGGGTACCAAACCTCACGCTGCCTTTGTGGGTTCAAAGCCAACAGGTACATAGTTCCTTCCCCCCTTTTTGTCCTCGCAACGACCCTGTGAGGTAGGTGAGGCTGAGAAAGAGTGATAGGCTCAAGGTCACACAGGAAGCTTCATGACTGAGAAGAGACTTGAACTTGGACCTTCCAGGTATATGACCAACTCCAGAACCACTACACCATTCTCCAGAAGAAACACTGCCAGAGAGAGAGAGAGAGAGAGAGAGAGAGAGAGAGAGAGAGAGAGAGAGAGATTTGATGTCCTCATATGCAGTATTGTACCCAGAGTCTTTCTTTGAGAGGTATAACTAATGTCCTTTAGTTGAGTATGTCCCAATTCTGTTATTAATTTTATTGTAATGTTCCCTTCAGATAAGGCAACAGCCACAGGAGGCCTCAATCTGCGTGGGATTAAGACCCCACTCCAACCATGCCCTTTTCCCATTGAAAATTTCCCTGGCATATCTCAAGCAGCTCTTTGTCGAAAACAGCCATTGAAGGGGCAATGACTGCTACAAGGGGGCAGGGACATAGTATATGGGAAAATAAGCTCACTCTCAGCGTCCTAGGATTGGGGCCCCAAAACTGTTATGTTTCAAACATGCATAAAAGGACTTCATTGGGATGCTGTGATTTATGGCCTATGTGATTTATGGCCGATCCTATGTCAGCTGCTGCCAGCAAAACGGGCACACGCATGGTCACACTATGTGCTGCAAAGGATATTGTGGCCACGTGGAGTCCAGTCCAGCTGGCAGGCCTCCGCTCATACGGGAGCATTACACGCTGACTGGGGTAAGCCAGGCAGAGAGGTGGTGGGAGAGGGTGGAATTGGGCAGGGAGGAGTTGGGATTGGGGAAGGCAGCCCAGGGGGTGGTTCAGGCCTGGGAGGGGATGGGGACAGTAGCTTAGCCTGCCACCAATATCCCCCCTCCCACATGCGAAAGTCCTAAACAGCCTACTGTTACCCTGCACATGCCTGATCTTGTCTGATCTCGGAAGCTAAGCAAGGTCAGGCCTGGTTAGTACTTGGATGGGAGACCGCCTGGGAATACAGGGTGCTGTAGGCTTATACCATAGTCTTTCGAGACTGAAGGAGGCCAACCAAACAGCCTACTCAAATCTGCTCCTGCTATAGGGGCTGCCTACACTCGACATGGGGGTAAGGGAACCAATGTTTCCTTACCCCAAGGAGAATTCCAGGACACACTGACCTCCAGCCATTTTGGCACCGCTGTACTGCAGGGCTGTAACCTCAATACAATTGAGCTGATAAAGTGGTCCTGCTCCTTTAGTCCTGTCTGCACAAATTACTTCTAGGGGTTAAAAGAATCCCAAGCTGGTATCAGGCAGTGGGTACTGCATAAAAGATTATCTGATTGTGTCCACCTAAGCATCTCCTAATATTGTGAGGGCAGTAATCTTGCCCATCTTTTTGGTAGGAGGTAAGTGAATCAATCCCTCCTTCTCTCTCTGCTGAACCTAGATCAGCACCGTCATCTTCTCAAGAGAGATTCAACATGCCCTGATTCTGAGAGACATAAACTCACATCTGCTTGATTCCAATGTGTGACGGGGGAAAAAAATTCCTTCTTGAATTGGGTGGTCCCTTCTTTAGCTCCACCATTAGGACATTCCTGCTGCATGCAATACTTTCACTGTTTGGCTTGTGGGGGAAATGGGGCTTTTGCTAATTGGATATAACTGAGGCAGGACTTGCAGTCGAGAGTCTGCTGTGTTAACATCTGCTGAAAATCTGGTCTGTCATGCTGAGTTAGAAGGGCATTGCTTGCCTTGGTAGATGTGAGTGGAAAGAGAGGCAGGCAGGCTCCAAGCTGAGAGTATCCGTGTACCCAGCAAGTGGTTAGTAGGCTAAACTGAGTGGGAGTCAGGTAGCTCAAAGGCTGGCTCTAAATATCCAGTGTGCAAAGCCAGGAATGCTTATTGATTTTGTTGCAGTAGCCAGGCAGGAGAAAGAAGAAGAATAGCATCCTTGAAGCTTTACTGGAATGGGGAAGGGAGGAACCCCAAAACTTTTGGTGCCCCGAACTGGGTAGGTTGCTGCAAGTGGGGCAGAAAAGTTGCTATCTGTGATGACTCATGTCTCTGCAAGCAGGCAGCCTCGCACAGTGCCAAACATCATAGCTAGGTTATTTGCAGAAGAGCTGTCGGAGCAGGAGCAAAGGTGAAAAACATCCCAGCATGCTGTCTAGCAAGCTCCTGTGTTCCTAGAGGTGTGTGCGTGCGGGGCTTATAAGCAGTCATGCATCTTAATTTCTCTGACTTTTTGGTGAGGTCTCCTCTAAACCATCTGACAACTCCCCTTCTGAGGCCAAAGCTGCAGAGAGCGATCCATAGGGACCACTGGTCTGTTGCAAGGAGAGAACTACAAGGCATGTACTCCACAAGCCGTCCCACCTTTGAGAGGTTCAGTGGAGAGCGTAGGACAGGTCTATGGATTGATGTGAGACTTGTGGGCAATGGAATGGATTTATTTTCTGAAGCAGTTCTCATGGACTCCAATCCCCGGGGAGGGGGGACACTGCCACCAAATGGCACCAAATTAGGATGATCAGATGCCAAAGAAAGCAAAACTCTCTCTCCTTTCCCTGTTGTGCAGATGAGAACATTTCTGTGGGTGTAGCTTGTCTTGCAGGGGTGAAAAAAGCTGCATCTGCTAGAATTCCATTTTCTCCACAGCTCTGAAAAACAGAAGAAACGTCTCCTTCTTTGTACCTGGTTGTTCGGCAGCAATTAGCCCTGGATTAATTTCACCTTTAACCAAGCAGCCAATCATCATTGGCCACCTTCACCTGTGGGCCAGTGAAGAAGCCAGGCGACTTGGCTGCAGTGATCATCACTCAGAAATAATGTTAGAGAAGGGATGACCATGGGAGGACTGACCTCCTAAGGAGGTGAACTAGCCTGGTGGCCTGCAAAGATCTTGGCCTCAGTGAGTCATACTGTCTTTGAAGGAGGAACAAAGAGCAGAAGGGGAATGGAGAAGAATGGAGCACTAAAGCATGTCACTTTGCAGGAGTGTTAGGAGTGGACCTCAACAAGTGGGAAACCCTGGCCTCTGAGCGGCCCGCTTGGAGGCAGGCTGTGCAGCATGGCCTTTCTCAGTTTGAAGAGACACTTGGCCAACCATCTGAGGCTAAGAGGCAAAGAAGGAAGGCCCATAGCCAGGGAGACAGACCAGGGACAGACTGCACTTGCTCCCAATGTGGAAGGGATTGTCACTCCCGAATCGGCCTTTTCAGCCACACTAGACGCTGTTCCAGAACCACCTTTCAGAGCGCGATACCATAGTCTTTTGAGACTGAAGGTTGCCAACAAGTGTGTGAGAAAATGGTGACAGCCATCCAAAGGCTCTGGTTTTGCAGCCACCACAAAACTAAAGTATGGAGGTGGATTGTGATGATTTAGGGCACAATCCTAACCAGGTCTACTCAGAAGTAAGTCCTATTTTGTTCAATGGGGCTTACTCTCAGGAAAGGATTGCAGCCTTAATCCAAAAAGCAGGGTGTGGGCCCAGCCAAACTTGCAAACTGAAATATGATAGTCCCCCATCTCTGGATTCAATCACTTCGTTATTCAATATGTGTTGATCAGGTTTACCACCCCTTGATGCGCTGCCTCTGTCCTTTTCTGTTTGTTTGTTTTCTTGAAGTGTTGGCATTGAGACTTTTAAAACTGTAAGGCCGCAATCCTATCCACATGTACCTGGGAGTAAGCTGCATTGACTATAATGGGACATACTTCTGAGTAGGCGCACGTAGGATTGGGGCTCTAAGTTTCAGGGCTCTCCATGGCAAAGCATCTGTGATTTTTCAAAGGATGCTTAATAAATTTCTATAATATAAGTGAAATTTTGGTTTGGGGAGGTGGTATTTTTCATTGGCCAGTGTCATTGTGCTTTAATTTGGTACGGCAGTCTCCGGTTTGATGTTGGCTGTTTATCAGCTGCCTTGAGGGAATTTGCATTAAAAGGCAGGGTATATATATTATAAATGTGATGCCATGAAGTAATATACATCTATTGGCAAGTCAATTCCTGAAAGGAGAATTTGATGCAGACTTTTCCTCCCCCCCCAAATACTTTCCCCCTTTACTAAAAACCACATACTATGAACTAAAACAAGATGAGACTATTTGCAGACTGAGCAAACACAAGAGGGAAATAAAATTACCCCCCCAAAAGGGCAGCAAAAGATTTCTTTTATACCTGATGAAATGAGGCAATCTCTGCATTCAAAGCTCCTTTATTTCCCCCCCAGCTGACAGATAATGGCTAGTCAAAATGCAGATGGCATGGGCTTGATGCAACTTCCTGTGCACAGCTCAGAGAAGAACTGTCCAATTTCTCTGCAAAGCTCTGGAGGCTGCAGACCTGCAGTTTCAACTCCAAAAAAAAAGGCATCGAGCGTCTCAGTTCTTTCTCCGCCACTTGGGGTCTCCTCATTACTGTAAAGCAGTCATGTTGGGGAAAAAGTGGATGAAAATCTACCACGAGGACCATGTGATTGGTAGAAAATCACCTGGGTGCTGTCTTCCCTGCTGCAATCTGGATTAAAGTTCCATCTGAGTCACGGAATGGTTACTCTGAGGAACTGATGCATAGGTTGAATGCTCAAAGGCTTCTGAATTGTGTATTGATGTAAGCTGGGTAGATCCTTGCAGAGTTCAATACGCATCGATGGAGCTGTCCCGTCCAAATATCCCAACTCCCTTCTAATGCCCGCTTTTTGGCTAATTAACACCCTCTTTATCTCTAGGAACAACAGCTGTGGTGTGCAAAGGAATGAACACAGAACTCCTTATCTATAGCAACTAACCAAATTTATTGCTATAAATACAGGCACTCCCTGCAAGTCCTCTTGTCCAGAGGCTTTCCCTTAAAACTCCACTTAACTCCATGGGTGAAGGTCTGACGCCTCCAGTCCAAGTCCAATCCGGTCTCCAAAGCACAGTCCAGTCTTCTGCAGTAGAGTTCCTCCTCTCCAGCAGTGTTCTCTCCAGCAGAGTGTCTCCTCCAGCAGTGTCCTGGCAGTCCTCTGTTCCTATAGGTCTGGGTCAGGTAGCCCTCTTGGTCAGCGTCTGGCTTCCGGCTGGGTCAGCATCCTGCTCTCCCTCTGGGTCAGGGTCCGGCTCCTGGCTCCGTCAGCGTCCTGCTTCCAGCTGGGTCAGCGTCCTGCTTGGCCAGCCCTTTGCTCCTTCTGAAGCTGCCTTTTATCCTGCAGCCCCTTGTTAAGTCCAAATTCAGCTCAGCTGTGAGCTACCTTGTTAAGTCCAAGTTAGGCTCAGCTGAGCCATCTCTTCAGTCCATGAGTCCACGTCCATTCAAAGTCTCATCAAGGTCAAATGAAGCTCAAGTGTCCATCAGAGTCTCCATTGGCCTTGATTGATTACAGCTGTGGTGCCAGCCCTGCCCTTCCCAGAGCTGTCAACCAGCTGTCAAAACATGGAATCGCTGGCAACACCACATCATCCACCTGATGATCTTCTGATCTTCCATTACAGGAGCCCCATGAAACAATTTTTGTCATTTATTCACCTATCGCTAGGGATGCTTACAGAAGCTGCATTGGCCATGCCCTGACCTAGATTCTGTGGTTCTGGTGTACCAAAATTTGTTTACCAAAGCAGAATTCACATCAGGGATTGTTCTGGAGCTACTTTTCTGAAGCTTCACAATCCAGATGCAAGCTGATTCTTTCCACTCCTGTTACTGCCCCCCCCCCCGGGGTAAAACTACACCAGAAGCAAACTTCGAAAATGAATTCTCCATCCCAAAGGCACTTGGATGTTTAAAATTTTTTAATTAAATAAGTAAATTAAAATATTTTAAATGCTGTTGTTGCACAATTTCACATTGCAAACCAGCACACAGCAAAAATCTGCTGCTTTTTTAAAATAAACAATATATATATCTTGAAATTTGTCTTTTCTGCTCGGTCATTCATTGGTTCTCCATTGGTTGCAATGGGAGAAGCAGGCCCCAATTCAACTTGCAGAAGCAAACAACCAGTTCTTATATACAGGGTGACCCCAAAGTAGGTGGACCGTAGGTGGAATAAATGTTATCGTTTACTGTCCACCTACTTTTGGGTCACCCTGTGTGTGTGTGTGTGTGTGTGTGTGTGTGTGTGTGTAGTCAGAGAGAGAGAGACAGAGAGAGAGAGAGAGAGAGAGAGAGAGAGAGAGAGAGAGAGAGAAGTGGGAATTCCTAGTTCATGAATGGAAACATAAAAATACATTTATTTTCTCTTTGCATACTCCTGTTTATTACAGAGGCCACATTCTGCCCTATGGGAATTCTGATCACCTTACATATTATTTTCCTGCCTGAGGGCCCAATCCTATCCAACTCTGGAGCACCGGTGCAGTGGCAATGCAGCCCCGAAATAAGGGAACATTTGTTCCCTTACCTTGAAGAGGCCTCTGTGATTTCCTCCCCACAACAGGATGCAGTGCATACCCTTTGACACAACTGTACTGGCCCTGGAAAACTGGAAAAATTGGGCCCTAAGTGATTTACAGGGCCAGATCTTGAATTTCAGCAGCAGAGCATCATGTGGCTGCAGACCTTCCTCTGCCCATTTATAGGTTTTTAGCTTGCAACTGAAGCTGCATTTACATGGGGCAGAGAGCTTCTCTCTGGGGCATCCAGTGTCTCAAGTATCAAGGAGAAATCAGCGTTCAGCTGAATTCACATGATTCCTTCAATATAGCTGGCATGGTGGGGTGTGTGTGTGTGTGTGTGTGTGTGTGTGTGTGTGTGTGTGTGATCCCTGCTATGAAGGCTGCATTTGGTGTGGAGGCGACTATGTCCTGATACATCCAGTTATGTCAGTTGCAAGTGCTAGGATCTAGTAGCAGATAGATAATTTCCCTAGCAATGAAGCATATGTTTTGCACGCAGAAGTTCAACCCCTGGTACTTCCACTCTGAGGATTTGGGGTGGCAGAGTTGGGAAATAGTCCTGCCCAAGATGTTGGAGAGCTTTTGCCAATCAAAAGGTGACCCCATGTGACTAGATAAAGCAATGGCCTAACTTCATACATGGTTGCTAGCCAATGTGCATTTTGCATCATAGTGAGCTAAAACAACGCCTTAAAAAATCCCCTTCACAAGAACTTTTCAGACTTTCGATTGCCACACGTAATTCTTCTGCCATAATGCTCTCATGGGGGTTTTAATGCCAGGCAAAATTGCGACAATCTTTGTTTATAGAAGCGATTCTGTGACCTTTTCTTATCACTGACAGCTTGTTGCCTGAGTTGTTAGAATATTTGAGAACATTCCACAGCGGTTCAACCAATTAGGGCCAGAGGACTTCACGCGATGAACCCAATACAATACAGATGTCAGAGCCGAGCCTAATGATCAGCCGTTACTTCTGTTGATAAGCCCATTAGAATCCAAGAACCCACCTAATACATTTAGGTTTGTGATGTCCCTGCACGTGCAAAATGACGGAAATTGCCGCATTTCCTTACGTTTCATGTTTCGATCCGTTGAGCTTAACAAAAAAAAAAAAAAGCAGTCACAAAATTGCCCTTCAACTTAGTCCGTTTCCAATTATTGCTGAAACATATCAAATCTAGAAGCAAATCCATCTTTGCAGGGGAAGGTGGGGACGACGACGTTGAATCACGCTATTGTTCTTTCCTCGCACAAATAACATCAGAGAATCTTTCCTATCACATGGTGACAACTTCAAGAGCAGAGCTGGCAATAAATATATTTCATTAGAGAAAGAAAGAGGGAGAGAGAGAAAGACAGAGAGAGAGAGACTTCCCCTTCCTCTTTCTTGCTGTGTCTGTCTGTGTGTTTTAATAACTTAAACTTGGCAATTTCAAAACCAAATTATGTGCTTGGAACAGCCATCATCAGTGCCTTTCATGTCAATGCAATGGTGCCAGGCACAGTTGGGTTTTTTAATTGTGACATTGGCAGGCTGAATTGCTAAACATTCTACCTCCAGGGAAAATGACAATGATACGGTCTTTGCCTTTCCTCAGGTGACTCAGAGAGGGACCTGCTCAAGCCAGATCAGCAGGGTTGTGGTCTGCAGGTGGATGGATCAGAGCCTTCCCTGCTGGGATGCAATGTTGTCTTTGCCTCTCTGGAAGGCCCCCCTGGCAACTGCAATGGCCATCTAAGTGGCTTGCTACTGGAATCCGCCAGCTGCCGCTGGAGGAGGAGATGGAGGAGGGGAACTTGACCAGTAACTTTATGGGGTGATGGTGGAGGTAAGAACTAGAGATATTTAAAATATTCGAAGAGGTTCTTGGATAAACTCCTATTTGCAAGCGCTTTAAAGGAGGTTCAAGGTGAGCACAGGTTGTCTGGCAGCCAGCATGAAGCAGGTCTGTACATGGACCTGAGACCCAGTACTGCTTTCCCCTTTCTTCATGCCCAAAGCCAAGAACTTAACTATAACGCAGAGGAAGGTGAAGGTAGCAACAGAGGCGAGTGCTCCCCATGGAGGCAGGTGCATCCTTTCTTACCAAGGGTTGGGACAGACAACCAGTCTGAAAATCTTCAGTGGAAAACTGATGCTATTTGCTGTGCAGGAGTCTTCTCATCATTGGAAATGAAAGGAATACCACCAAGAACTTTGATACTGGCAGTCCATTCTGAGTCCCCTAGTAGGGAAAGATGCTCTGCTGGAGCGATGGGGACACCCTTCTCTGCTTCTCTTTCCTCTACCGTAAAGGTGAGTTAAGAGTAAGGGAGACTTTTGTGTCTTTTGCAGGTGTTTTCTTGGAGTACTTTCAAATACTCAACCAATTTCAAATCAAACATTGTGCTGCTAGAGCAGCTCTACCTGGAATCATGTAGTTGCTGACCAGCCACCCTCTGGCATGAGTGTGGGCTGATGACATCAGCAAGGGCAGATAACCCATCTGCAACCACAGGCTTGCACAGTGCTGCTGCTGAGATGCCCCCTGGCTTTTCTACAGTCTGCAGATGGCAGGATTTCCTCTACCAGCATCATTGCTCTGATGGCACCCTCTTGCAAACCGTTTTACTGGGCACGTTGCCTGGCTAAGTTCCTCTGCAGCAGACGGACACCACGTGTGATCTACAAACTTAAATACAGCCCTCTAGCCTTGTTACTGTGGCATTCCGGAGAATTCACAACCGCCGTGTTCTCATAGCTTCAGATAAATCGCGAAACCAGCTGGTTTACCAAGTTCTTTATGGGCGACCATACCTGGCTGGCAGGCTGTGTTCAGCTTGGAGACTCACAAATTCTATTCCATATTTCAGATGGAATACAGTCCTGGAACGTGCTGGAATCCCTAGCATGTATGCACTGCTGAAACAGAGACGCCTGCGTTGGCTCGGTCATGTCGTGAGAATGGATGATGGCCGGATCCCAAAGGATCTGCTCTATGGAGAACTCGTGCAAGGAAAGCACCCTACAGGTAGACCACAGCTGCGATACAAGGACATCTGCAAGAGGGATCTGAAGGCCTTAGGAGTGGACCTCAAAAAGTGGGAAACCCTGGCCTCTGAGCGGCCCGCTTGGAGGCAGGCTGTGCAACATGGCCTTTCCCAGTTTGAAGAGACACTTGGCCAACAGTCTGAGGCTAAGAGGCAAAGAAGGAAGGCCCATAGCCAGGGAGACAGGCCAGGGACAGACTGCACTTGCTCCCAGTGTGGAAGGGATTGTCACTCCCGAATCAGTCTTTTCAGCCACACTAGACGCTGTTCCAGAACCACCTTTCAGAGCGCGATACCATAGTCTTTCGAGACTGAAGGTTGCCAATATTTCAGATGTTGATCTGATAATTTGAGGTTCCTCAACTGACCCAAGCCTGCCGGTTGCCTGTCTGTGCATGAGGTTTTTGGTTTCAATATTCCTCTTCTGCTTTCGGAGGAGTTACAAGTGAAGTTTTGGATTGGTTTCAAACTTACTTGGAATGCCGCTTTCGGGACTGCCTTGCTGCGGAGGCCATTGTTGTGTCGCATGCGTTATTATTGGTGTTGTACACTGCTTAGGGAGTTTTTAATAGAAAAGCATGCTGGCAGTGTTATGAATGAATAAATAAAGCTGTCACTCACACGCCAATCTTATGAGCCATCGCGCTGAGACTGGCTCACAGGAGCTGTCATAAGGAGTCCCAGTGACAGGGTGAGGGGAAAGCGTATTCTCTTGCATGGAGACTAGAACTCAACCTGCAGTTTCAGAACCTTTATTGGCATATCTCACACATACATAGACAGACAGACAGACAGACAAACAATTTGCACAGAACTCAACCATGTTCTAAGTGTAGTTCTATGACAGGATTGTGGTCCATTGTTGGATGCTTGGTGCCAGCTTCAGGAGACCTGCCTGAGGCAGTGCCATAGCTAAGGGATCTGGTACCCAGCGGCAAAAAGTTTGTAACACCCCCCAAGGATGTTAATATCCCCAGTGGCCAGATTGCAGAACACTCCTGGGGCATCAGGGAGGTGGTTTGAGGTGTAGGGAGGCATCCCCGGGCCTCAGAAGGCCTGCTGGAGGCCTTAGAAAGGCACATCTGGTTTTGCTAAAACTGGAAGTGCTTTTCTAAGGTCTCCAGCAGGACTTCTGGGGCCTTTCATGACTCAGGACATTTTCCTGACACCTTCTAGGGATGGTTCCCCGGGGCACTTGATCTACATCCGCCCCCTCTTAGCTATGCCACTGACCCTGGGGAAGCTTCTGCGATGACTTAAGGAAAAAGGTTCTGAGAGTCTTCCTAGGACTCGACTTAACCTAAGAAAGGCTGGATTTTTAAAAACCATAGCAAATGAAAGGGAGAGGAGGTTTAATGGGAAACTGGAAAGAGCCAAGTTTGTTGAGTTACATTCAATTCATGCGCATCAGGGCATGCTTATGTTCCTGGGCTATCCCCTTGGGATTCATGGATAGCATCTGTTTCTTTTTCACCAACCTAGACCATCTTCTTCTTTTTCTCATCATCCCTGCCAAGAGTAGCACATTGCAATCCTCAAGAATCAGATGTATTGTTTCACATTTACAGTAAGCCCTGTGCAAACTTCTAGAAAGCACACGAGGGTGGTTTGAGCGCATATCATCCCCCACATCACACATGAAAACAGGTGCATTCTTGTGTACTTTTATTTTGTTTCAGGTTTCCATACTACCCTTTCTCCAAGGAGCTCAGGGTGGTATGAGAACAAAAGGAAGAAAGGAGCCACGCACAACACCAGGTGATCAGCATCCCACAGCAATCCTGTTCGCTGGCTGATTGGGACAACCAGCATGATTGCAGGCAATTGGCACAGCCAATCCTCATGGCAGGCGCGCTTGCAGATCTTGCCCCAGCCTGCTGTCTGGCTCAGACTGCTGCCTAGTGCAGGATAAATGGTGTGAAAAAATAGCAAAGAAATTTAAAAAAAACTGGTGGCAAAAGGATGGGAAGGGGTGATGGACCACCATCCTATATGCAGTACATTGTTTACCAAAATGTTGGTATGTAGTGCACCCCTTGGTTTCCTTCTCTTTCTTCCTTGACTCAATCTGGGGAGCAGGGAGGAAGGGGTTGTCGATTTCCCCTGAACACCCTCCTCTCTCTCCTGGTGGGCTTCTCTTTCTATATACTGGTCACCAACACAGCTCTCCAAATGCCTTCCATCATCTGCTCGTAGGATCCAACAATTGGTTTTTTAATCTATCACTACAGTCAGTCCATCTGTCCACCTCCCCTGGCCCCACTGGAAGCACCCAGCGACACAATCACGAGATTCTGAGATCTCATATTGGGCAAGATCTCAGAAAGAGCAATTCCTTGCTGTTGTGGCTTGTCTTTGGCAGTGCCTCCCTTGCCTGAATGGGGCTTTCTGACTATGGGTACATGAGTGCCCCTCATCACTGACAGAGGACCTTACAAGGCTGGAAGATTCATGTGCACCAGTTTGTACGCTCAGGAATCACTATAAAAATGATCAGTAGAATTAAAATAGGAGCTGTACTCTTGGCTGTACTCTTGGCTTGTACTCTTTCAATGCTAGAGTTGGTGCTGATAACAGTTCGTGGCCCATTTGCTTAGGTCAGTTCGGCACTGGGAAGATGAACGAAAATGGCCAACGCCTGCTAGAGTTTTGCTGTCATCACGGTCTCTGTCAGCAACACGTTCTTCAACACGAAGCCCCATCATAGAGTCTCTTGGAGACACCCAAGATCAAAGCACTGGCACCAGCTCGACCTGATTCTCACCAGACGCTCCAGCCTTCCCAGCATCAAGATCACACGCAGCTATCAGGGTGCTGCCTGTGACACCAACCACTCGCTGGTGTGCAGCAGAGTGAAACTGCAAACAAAGCGACTGTATCACACGAAAAGGGAAGGAAGACCTCGCATTGATAAGAGCAAGACCCGGGATCAGAGAAAAGTGGAGGAATTTGCACGAGCGCTTGAGGAATCTCTTCCAGGCCCGGTCAATGCAAACGCATCCAACAGATGGGAACATTTCAAGAATGCCGTTTACAACACCGCCTTGTCCATATTTGGCAAGAAGACCAACAAGACAACAGACTGGTTTGAAGCCCACTCTGAGGAGTTGACACCAGTCATTGAGGAAAAGAGGAGAGCTCAAGCAGCATACAAGGCCTGTCCCAGTGAGCGCAACCTGCAGGTCCTCCGAGGTGCTCGCAGCAAAGTCCAGCAGACTGCCAGGAGATGTGCTATCGACTACTGGCTCCAGCTCTGTTCCGAGATACAGATAGCAGCTGACACGGGTAACATCAAGGGGATGTATGATGGTATCAAGCAGGCCCTAGGTCCAACACAGAAGAAAATTGCCCCTTTGAAGACTGCCGCAGGCGAGGTCATCCAGGATTGGGTGCAGCAGATGGAACGCTGGGTGCAGCACTACTCTGAGCTATATTCCAGAGAAAATGTAGTCACTGAAGAAGCGCTGAACAACATTGAGTGACTGCCTGTGCTGGAGGAGCTTGACAGTGAACCAACCCTAGAAGAACTTCACGTGGCCCTGGACTCCCTTGCCTTTGGCAAGGCACCTGGAAAAGACAGCATCCCTGCTGAAGTCCTAAAGTGCTGCAAAGAGATCATCATCACTGAGCTGCATGAAATCCTTTGTCTCTGCTGGAGAGAAGGTGGAGTACCTCAAGACATGAGGGATGCAAACATCATCACGCTGTTCAAGAACAAATGTGACAGGTGTGACTGCAACAACTACCGTGGCATCTCTCTCCTTAGCGTTGTAGGAAAGTTGTTTGCCCGAGTTGCACTAAAGAGGCTCCAGGTACTTGCAGAGAGCGTTTATCCAGAATCACAGTGTGGATTCCGAACCAACAGGTCCGCCACTGATATGGTATTCTCCCTTAGACAACTGCAGGAGAAATGCAGGGAACAACGACAGCCACTCTTTATAGCCTTCATAGATCTCACGAAGGCTTTCGACCTGGTCAGCAGGGATGGCCTCTTCAAGATTCTCCCCAAGATTGGATGTCCACCCAGGCTCCTCAGCATCATCAGATCCTTCCACAAGGACATGAAGGGCACTGTTGTCTTTGATGGCTCCACATCAGACCCCTTTGACATCCGAAGCGGCGTGAAGCAGGGCTGTGTTCTTGCACCAACCTTGTTTGGGATCTTCTTCGCTGTCCTGCTGAAGCAGGCCTTTGGAACTACAACAGAAGGCATCTATCTCTGGACCAGATCAGATGGAAAGCTCTTCAACCTCTCCAGACTGAGAGCAAAGTCCAAAGTCCAGCTGAAATGTCTGCGTGACTTCCTCTTTGCTGACGATGCAGCTATCACTACTCACTCTGCCAAAGATCTCCAGCAGCTCATGGATCGTTTTAGCAAGGCCTGCCAAGATTTTGGACTGACAATCAGCCTGAAGAAAACACAGGTCATGGTTCAGGATGTGGACTCACCTCCCTGCATTACAATCTCTGCACATGAACTGGAGGTTGTCCATGACTTTGTGTACCTTGGCTCAACGATCTCCGACACTCTTTCTCTCGATACCGAACTAAACAAATGCATCGGTAAAGCAGCTACCACATTTTCCAGATTCACAAAGAGAGTCTGGTCCAACAAGAAGCTGACGGAACATACCAAGATCCAGGTCTACAGAGCTTGCGTCCTGTGTACACTTCTGTACTGCAGCAAGTCATGGACTCTTCACTCACAACAGGAGAGGAAACTGAATGCTTTCCACATGCGCTGCCTCCGACACATTCTCGGCATCACCTGGCAGGACAAAGTTCCAAACAACACAGTCCTGGAACGTGCTGGAATCCCTAGCATGTATGCACTACTGAAACAGAGACGCCTGCGTTGGCTCGGTCATGTCGTGAGAATGGATGATGGCCGGATCCCAAAGGATCTCCTCTATGGAGAACTCGTGCAAGGAAAGCGCCCTACAGGTAGACCACAGCTGCGATACAAGGACATCTGCAAGAGGGATCTGAAGGCCTTAGGAGTGGACCTCAACAAGTGGGAAACCCTGGCCTCTGAGCGGCCCGCTTGGAGGCAGGCTGTGTGGAAGGGATTGTCACTCCCGAATCGGCCTTTTCAGCCACGCTAGATGCTGTTCCAGAACCACCTTTCAGAGCGCGATACCATAGTCTTTCGAGACTGAAGGTTGCCAACTAAAAAATAATACTAATACTCTTGGCTGGCTTGCATCCCAGATTAAGTCACCATGGTGCATTCTTATGCAGACTAAACTCCATTCCATTGACCTCAGTGGAGTTCTCCCTCCCCACAAGGGAAAAAGGGCAGGTATCAAAAACAGAACTGTAAATAGTTCACCTTGATTGCTGAAGCACATCCCAGAATATAGCCATGCAGGCCTCACTCTGGGGTGGGGAGGCTCACTGTAAGAACCTCAACCTCAGCTGGGATGCTGCCTCTTTAGCCTGAAATGGAGCTAGAAATGATTATCCTCTGATTGGTTCCTTCTTAACCCGAGCAGGGGGTGCCACTAATCTTTGCTTGCCGGAGGATGCAAGGAGATTTGGCGGTTTCTTTCTCCTTTTGCTTTCTGCCCTTTTTTTATTTGAATATAATGGAGAAATTTTTTTTCCTAATTGTGCTTTAATCCATTGTGTCATTAAACTAATGAGCATTAAAGAAGCTTCTAAATCATTGTCTGGAACACTGAAGCCTAGAAATGGCAGAGCAAAAGTCAAGGAAAAGTTATCCACTTGGAGATGACCAAGAAAGAGAAAGCTTAAGGAGAAGCCCATTTGTAGAGTGAATCCCATGCCTGGATCAAAAGCAGGGTGAGAACGCGAAACCGACAATTATTCCTGGCTTCTTCTCCAGTCTCGCCAGCCCTCTCCATCCTCAAAGGGTCTTCATGCCAGCCCCCCCAACACCCTTCCCTCTTCCCTTAACTTGCAAACAGAAGGACACAGAAGGAAAGGAAAGGGATGAGGTTTGTTGGCTTGCAGTAGTTCTTGAAAGTCCTACATTTTCAAAGGGTCCATCCCTTCAAAAGGTCCATCCCTAATCCCATCCAGAACCACCTTTCGGAGCGCGATACCATAGTCTTTTGAGACTGAAGGTTGCCAACACACATCCCTAATTGCTCCCTGGGACAGAGCTATTCAGTATGCCAAGAAGAAATGGAATAGAGGGAAGGAAGGGACAAACTTCTCTCCTGTCTTGTGCACCACCATCAAAGAAGTTGCTATGCAAATCCTACTTTGTAAAATGATTGCTAGTTGCACATGAAAATTGGTGCATCCCACTTCTTTGTGATCATTTGGTGGTAGTAAGGCACTCTGCACATGCTCACAGTCCTTCTGCATCATGGCTATTCAAGCAACCTATGTTCAAAGCAGCAGGATTAGCTCTTAAGTCACCAGGATCTTTGCAGTTCTTTTGCACACAAAGCATCTGAGGAGCCAGACCCTAGTCTATTTTTGCATCTGTTTTGTTCATGTAGCTCTCTCTCTCTCTCTCTCTCTCTCTCTCTCTCTCTCTCTCTCTCTCTCTCAACCCAGCAGCCACAAGCTGAGGGTTAACTCAGAGGGGAACGTTCACTAATGCTGCTTTTCATGTTGAATATTTACAGACATCTCCGAATCCTCCGGCACCACCATTTGCAATTTGTCCAGAAGAGCGTATAAATAAATATGGAATACCTTTTAATATGATTACCTGAACTGACACTCTGCATTTAAAGAGGGCAAAATCAATGCGGCATCAAGAGATCTTTCAGCTCAATTGGCAGTTCTGCCTGGTGAGTTTTTTTTTTTTTCCTCTTGAACTAGCAGAATAAAAAACTAAAAGCCGCATTAGTTTTTAATTAAGACTCCGGCATTATCAGACTTTACAAGACAGTGCCAATGCACAGATGAATTACCATTTAATTAAGCTTTCCAAGAAACTTTTGAAGACTTTGGATTGAATATGGACTCTGATTTCTTGCAGCTTTTTCCCCCCCCAGGCTTTTTTTTTTTTTGGGGGGGGGGAACACACTTCTAATTGTTTTCTCGGGTTTGCTAAATAATAAGAAAAAAGTCATTATCGAGAAGATAACTTTTCAGGTGCATAGTTTCTCCATATTTGGGGAGAGTAAAACTTTGCATCTTGCTACTGAGCCAATGGCCCATTTGATTTTCAGTTGCTCAATATGGAAGGAAGGGGTTCAGTGTATAGGCCATTTAGGGCCCAATCCTATCCAACTTCCCAGCTTCGGTGTAGCCACACTGCAGGCCCGTGGTAAGGAAACAAATGTTCCCATACCTTGAGAAGGCCCCAGTGACTGCCCCTCCACTATAGGATGCAGTACCCACCCCCCTGGCACAACTGCACCAGCACTGAAAAATGGAATAGGATTGGGCCCTTAATACAGTACAGAACTTCAAGTCACTTATGTAGGCAACCTTCAGTATCGAAAGACTATGGTATCGCGCTCTGAATGGTGGTTCTGGAACAGTGTCTAGTGTGGCTGAAAAGGCTGATTCGGGAGTGACAATCCCTTCCACAACGGGAGCAAGTGCAGTCTGTCCCTGGTCTGTCTCCCTGGCTATGGGCCTTCCTTCTTTGCCTCTTGGGCTCAGACTGTTGGCCAAGTGTCTCTTCAAACTGGGAAAGGCCATGCTGCACAGCCTGCCTCCATGTGGGCTGCTCAGAGGCCAAGGTTTCCCACCTGTTGAGGTCCACTCCTAAGGCCTTCAGATCCCTCTTGCAGATGTCCTTGTATCGCAGCTGTGGTCTACCTGTAGGGCACTTTCCCTGCACGAGTTCTCCATAGAGGAGATCCTTTGGGATCCGGCCATTAAGGAGCTAATCCTGGAGTTTGTGTCACATTGATATTGAGCGATGGAGTGATTCATCCACAGTTCCACTGTGATTGCAATCCAAGTCAGAAATGCAGGTTCAAATCAGGGTTGAAACCTTGCGCATCATCTTCCCACTTGCAACTGGTGGCGCCAGTATTTCCTGCAGTTTCTGGGTCTTGTTTTCTTCCTACATAGAAGATGTCATAGTGAGAGTGGGGGATAGCAGTGGTGTAGAAAGCGAGGAGTGGGGTTTCTCCCGCCCCGGGGTGCCAGGCTGGAAGGGGGTGCTGTAAAGTCTGATTGTGCACACACAGGAAGTGACTGAAGCTTGTGCGCACTCACAGTGGTGGTTGTGGCGATTTTTGAGCATGAAGAGGAGGAGGTTGCTGCTTCCTCGGGAAGAACCTGGAAGTGACATTATGATGTTGCTGCCTCGGATTCCATAAGAACATACGAGGAACCCCACTGGATCAAGCCAAAGCTTCCTTTGGTCCAGCTTCCTGTATCTCACAGTGGCCCCGCCAATGCTTCAGGGAGCACAAAAAGCAATGGGAGACCTGCATCCTGGTGCCCTCCCTTGCATCCCAGTGCCATGGTCCCTCGTGATGCCTCTGGTGGGTACAGAGAGGTGGTTGGTTGGCAACCTTCAGTCTCGAAAGACTATGGTATAAGCCTACAGCACCCGGTATTCCCAGGCGGTCTCCCATCCAAGTACTAACCAGGCCTGACCTTGCTTAGCTTCCAAGATCAGATGAGATTGGGCATGTGCAGGGTAACACACTGTAGCCAATCAGGTGGACCCTGTAGCCAGATGTCATCCACATGAACCTACCTGGGGGCTCTTTCACCTGGACAGATTGACAACTCACTGGTCAAAATCCTCCAATAATTAAGGATTTTTGGAGTTGCTACTTACTCCAGAGATAGGCAGCTTGCAATGCCTAATCTAATTATCGGAGGCCCGAAACATCTGTGTGTAAATATGTAACTTGGTGGGTGAATGAAATCTCAGTGGGCATTGATGTGCCTGTTGCTGATACACAATCAAGAGGAGCCCTTCTAATCAAAATGCAGATTTTGCCGGGCACATTACACAACGGGTACATTTGAAATGCAGATAGCGGTTTCAGTATGCAGATACAACCCAAGGATATCAGGCAGGCAGGGAGGGAAGGCGGAACTGGGATTACATTGCTGACAAGGTTGCACACACAGGACCTGTAAAAAATGCAGATTCATTGAAAGGTTGCCTTCTGGAGTGACACAAGGAATGCAGATATAAACAAGAGGGTCCTTAAGGGCACTCATCCCTTGATAGCAGGACATGACTCTGAATGATGGGATTTGCATCATCTTCTTTTTCTCAAGGTGTGGGGAACCAAATGGCAGACATTTGAATGGGGGCTGTTCCACATGTACAGCGTGGGCTCATCTACTGAGCTATGACCCCTTTTTGTACATGGATGTGAACGTTTGGTTATCACCAAGAGTTGCCCAGGTTGGGCCCACGCCATCAGAAAGCCCACCTTCGCCAACCTGACCTTGACCCATTAAACCTGGTGGCAAGGTTCTATATGGGGTGAGTAAGGGCCACACACCATGGGGGGTGGGGGGTGGATCAGTGCAAAGCTCTGCCCTGGGCCCTCCAGCAACCTGACCCTGACAACAGAGAGGTATCAAAGTCAACACCTTTTCTGTATAGGTAGGTGGCAAGGTTTCCCCTGGGGGCTGGGGATAAGAATAGGCCTTCCGTTTGGCTGTACTTGTCGTAAGAGGCGACTAAACAGCCACCAGGTAGATGGGACTCGTCAGCCTGGGAAGGCAGCTCATCTGAGAGAAGGAAAACTCTGATCACAAACCTCCACTGCCTTGTGGCTGCATCCAGTTAAGGAAAAGGCTTCAGGAGTCAACCTCGAGGCAAAATCCGGAGCCGGAGTCCCTGAGGCAGTTCATGGCTGAACATAGTCACATTCTGGCAACTCCTGCGACGCCGCTGGAACCAACCGTATTGGCTTCTGCCTTTCCATTGGACCATTTCAGCGACGTGGAGAGGGTGGGATTTGCTGCATGGGTAACAGCCTATCCTCCATACCTACTTTACCCAGGCTTCGCGCACTGGAGAGGACACTCTGTTCCAGAGCCACAATTCAGAGTGTGACACCATAGTCTTCCAAGACTGAAGGATGCCAACAAGGTGGCAAGGAGGTGGCTGAAGTGAAAGTCAAAGTTGAGATGGTCTGGGCACTATGTTGGTGTCCCAACCCACACCAGAAATGTGGGCCCTATATGCTCTATGATCTCGGAGGAATGAATGGTGGTGGTCATCCAAGGCAACATGAGCAGTCTTAGCAGCGAGGCTGGAATGGAAGTCAGGGGACTGAGCTGTGCAACTGGGGAAGGCTGCAGAGGAAGAAAAAAATGGGTGAGGTGAGAAACTAAACAGTTTCAGTTGACAGATCATTTAGGCAACCAGAGCATGTGGTGCTCTGTTCAGATGCAACGATCAAAATGAGATTTGGAAAGAGAAATCCCCACATATTGCTTGCATTTAATGTCTTTGTGTTTTTGCCCATCTCTCACTCCCTTGTCCTTTGCATGGAGATTCTGCACGGTTTGGAACAGAAGCTTGGATGAAATTACATTAGCCGTCCCCCTGGGTATAAAGCAGTGCATGGTAAACCACTGAGATATTGCATGGATAGTATAGCTCTTGCTGTGCAATGTACAATACCGTTTGCCCCCAAAGGCAGTTCCCGAATGCGGATTTTGGGTTGCCCAGTTCTTTCCCTTCCCATCTTAGCATTTTGATCAAAAATGCCTCGGCTTCTTTTTTCTTTTTATTTAAGGTTGTTTTTTGCCTCCTTCCTAAAAATAAACCCCTTTTAAAAGAAAGTGCATTGTTAGTAATAGCAAAACGTTTTGAACTGGGAAAATGGAAAAACAAAGAACTCAGAATTGTGATCATTGACTTGCTTGAATCAAGGGTGGAATTCCTAATTTCCTGAACAGCTAGTGCCACAGGAACATGTGGTCATTAGAGCATGCATCACCTGACCCTAACCACACACACCCCTGTGTGCACAAATGGCCTCTTCAGCCTTCTGGAGGCCTTCTAAGGCCTCCAGAAGGGGCCTTCCTTTCACTGGCCCCCCAAGGACCGGAGAGGCTGCGCATGGCCTCTCTGGCCTTTGGAACACCTCCAGATGCAACCAGAGGGCTTGTGTCCAGAGGTGACCCAAAAGTGTTGTCACTTCCAGATGCCACATCTGCGTTATGGGGCACTATGATGCCATGTGCCTTATCGGCTTGAGAAGTCACAGTATGGGTATGTCCCTGTAGGACTAGGGTACCTGCAATACTACCTCCCCACTATGGACTAGTCCGAAGACATCTGGGGAGATTCTCTTATGCATTCCATTCCCCCATGGGACAGTCTTTCCCATGGTGTCATCCTGTGTATATAACTCCCTGCACTGAGCTATCAGAATGGTTCTTTCTCTTCCCTCAATTATTTTCTTTGGCCAGTGGGATATCCAAGTCCTGCTGATATAGGTTTAATGATGTTCTGTCTCTCTGTTCTCTGATGCTATGCTGCTTTTTATTTGTTAGCTTTCTGGGATTTTTGTTTCGTTTAAAAAAAAAAATGGTGGCATTGCTATTCCTGGTGTTTTCGGATTATTGTAAGCTGCCTTGTGTGCCTCTCTGTTTGGAAAGGAAAGTCAGGACAAACATTAAAGTAACTGCCCAGTCTTCTCTTTTACTCCTGCTCTCTGCCTTATTTGGGGGGAGGACGAGGACTGTGCTTCAGTGAGTGTGGGAGACAGAGCAGAGTAAACTGCTAGGTGCTACATTTTCTAAAACGGGAGACACCCAGTAATTATTGGCTGTTCTTCATCACAGAAGCCCTGTGGATGCCACCTGAGATATTTATTTATTTAATTTATACAGGTATTTATATACCACCTTTCTTTGGTCATCAGATTTCTCTTCAGACTTTAATCCAAGGCGGTTTACAAGGGCAGGCTGTTCTAAACCCCCGTAGGGATTTTTACAATTGAATAGTTCTAGCCTTTCATAGAACTCCTCGTTCCAGCTGGATTCCTTCTCAGTCTGGCCTCTCTCTGGCCCTTCGCCTCCCACGCTCCACTTGACGGCAACTCCTCTCTGCCACCGAGGGTCAGCTCATCAGTATATCAGGGTGTCCTCAGTTCTCGGGTACATCATGAGGCTGATCAGCATAAATTCTCCTGACTTCATCTTAAGGTTTCCATTAAGTTCAGTCCTTTGGGGGCCCTTATACCAGACCCACCTCTCATCCTCCAGTTTTGTTATTCTCCTTTTCATAACACACAACCTGGAGAATTCAAAACTTGCTGAAGGTTCTGCATCCTTTTTTTTGGGGGGGGGGGGCGGTAGGTCCTTCTCAACGAATTGGCAAACTGGGATTTCAGTTTATGGGGAGGGGGGCATCGTTAAAACCCTGGCACCAAAAATAAAAAATGCCAGCCATTTTAATAATACAGCTGTCTACCCACCCGAATTTTTTGACGCCCCCATCCCTCAACACAATGAAATTAGGAATCCTTGGGAACCAGATTGGGCACTGATTGACCATGTTTTCTGCCATGTCAAAAGAGAGCAAGCTTAATAAATATGGAACTCATCCACCTTACCAGAGTTGCCTGCCCTCTTGAGAGATCATTTCTCAGCTCTTCCAGCCCAGCTCAACCATTACCCCCTTCTCAGCTCCTGGCTGAGCATGAATTTCAACTGCCTGGCCTAATGAATGCAATTTACCTGCTCTTTCCTCCCCTAACTCAGGAGAACGACACAGGCACACTCCTGGGGCCAATTTCCCTCCATTACGTTCAGCCGAGCTCAGAGCTGCCACTGCGCGGGCTCGATAAACACTGGCAAGCCTGGTTTTCATATTGTATCTGTCAAATGCATGTGGAATAAATTGAGTTCTAACCACGCCAAATGAACAACGAGGTGGTACTTTGGATGATCGTAATATAGAAACTCTCGCTCTCTTTCTCTTGTTCAAAAGTAACGTAGCAGGCCCCACACATGCAGTCAGATTTCCAGAGCCAAGTCTGATTTTGAGAGCATATTAACTTTGTTGCTGGGTTTAAAAAAGCAAGCGAGTCCCTCCTTCTTCTCCCGTGCTAGTTAACATATTTCTGCTGCTTGGTTGGCTACCAGTTCCCTGATTGCGCCAGAAGTCTCCTAGCTTGCTGACGTGTTATCGAAATAATAATAATAATAATAATAATAATAATAATAATAATAATAATAATAATAATAATATTCAAAAGTGAACATAATCAGCTTAGGCAGGAGAAAAAATTATGGGTGGATTGGAAATAAAGTTCAGCTGCCTGTACCAAGAATCTAAAGCAAGGGCAGTGCCTTTTTTTCCCCCAGGAGATTTTTGTTGCCACCTGAAAGTGGTTGTCCCTTGTATATCCTACCCTTAGGCTCTGAGGATGCTCAATGCTTCTCCTGCTTACTTGTCCTTCCCACAGGGTGACTTGATAGTGGAGCTCCAAAGGGACGTCACTCTTCCCCGAGCTCCTTCATCACATCCCCTAGGCTCCACTAGGCTGATTACACCTTTGGATATTGTACGACTGATAGGAAGAGATTCTTCAGACATTACATTGAGAGTCAGTGAGAAACGATTCTCTCTTTTTCATTTGTTTTCCCCTGGTTTAGCTACACTTGAGAACAGGATAAACCCAGACAGAGGTGTAACTCACTACCCCACTACCTGGGGCAGTGACGTCACAATGTCACATGACATCGTGATGTCACTTCTGGGTTCTCCCCAGAGGAGGGAGCACTTGTGGCTTTGCCCCCCCCCCATTCTTTTCCAATGGAGACTGCGGGCTCAAAGTCACCAGCGCCCCTCCGTAACTAGTGCAGAGCCTGAAAGGCAGTCATGTGCTCCCCTTGGCATATCACCTGGGGCATGTGCCCCTCTGGCTCCACCCTAGTAACGCCTCTGAACCCAGGGTTCCCAAGGTGTGGCTTGGGACCCCCAGAGGGGTTTATAGCTGCTTGGAAGGGGGTTGCTGTGAAGGACTCAGTTCAAGCCCTGGAATCTCCAGGTAGGGCTGCAGATACCCATATCAGAGGCTTTAGTATCCAGAGGAAGCTGGTTGGGTCCTGCAGGAAACTGGTTGCTGGACTAGATACTGCTTTGGTTTGATACGGCCAGACTCTTCTTATGCTCTTGCGTACCCTGCCTTTCCTCCATCATGGAAACTCAAGGCAGTGTACATCCAGGCCAATCTAAGTTGTTCCAAACAACACAGTCCTGAAAAGTGCTGGAATCCCTAGCATGTATGCACTGCTGAAACAGAGACACCTGTGTTGGCTCGGTCATGTCATGAGAATGGATGATGGCCGGATCCCAAAGGATCTGCTCTATGGAGAATTCGTGCAAGGAAAGCACCCTACAGGTAGACCACAGCTGCGATACAAGGACATCTGCAAGAGGGATCTGAAGGGCTTAGGAGTAGACCTCAACAGGTGGGAAACCCTGGCCTCTGAGCGGCCCGCTTGGAGGCAGGCTGTGCAGCATGGCCTTTCCCAGTTTGAAGATACACTTGGCCAACAGTCTGAGGCAAAGAGGCAAAGAAGGAAGGCCCATAGCCAGGGAGACAGACCAGGGACAGACTGCACTTGCTCCCAGTGTGGAAGGGATTGTCACTCCCGAATTGGGCTTTTCAGCCACACTAGACACTGTTCCAGAACCACCTTTCAGAGCGTGATACCATAGTCTTTCGAGACTGAAGGTTGCCAACAACTTGTACATCCAGGCCATCCATCCAGGCACAAACCAGGTCTCAAGACGAAATGTGTCCATATTGCTGAGATGTTTCTCTTTGGAGGGGAACTTGGAAGTGTACTTCAAATTTCAGCTCTTTGAAATGTTGCGGCCCACTATAGCCTGGCAAAGAGAGAAGGAACTCAGCCCCCCCCCCCCTCAACACAGAGGGGACAACAGCTTATGAAGGAGTGTCACCTTGACTTGTCAACCAGACAGCAAAGAAAGGGGCTTGAAGAGGCCAGCAGTTGCTGTCACACTGGAGCTGTGCCTTTTGAAGTACAAGGAAATGTGCGGATTTCTGCTGCAACCAGTGAGGCGTAAATGTGCTGTGTTGTTACGAGTTTACCTAGTCCTTGAAGATCAAGGTCCCAGAAATAAACAGTAACCAGACAATGGGCAGTGCAGGTTGCATCTATCATTGTATGCCTGCTCAGTTCTAGGTCGCTCACAGCTTGGCAGGAGATAAATCAACAAGTCGTCCAAATGACCCAGAGCTTTCAAAGCTCCATGGACTTGCTCAGTAGGCCAAGGTGAGGCTTCCAGCTTGGCCAGCTGGGTCCGGGCTATTCCATCAAAGTTCCTGGAAGCAAATCAGAAGGTGAAGAGGCCTCTGTTTGCAATTTGTATGGGAGCAGGTGGCTGAGATAACCCATTGCCAAAAGCGCTAAGTGGTAACTTTCTTCCTCTGGGCTCATAGATCTTCTTTTATGCCGGTTTACATGGGGAGTGGGGGACCAGAGCTTTCTTTTCTACATGGCCAGGCAAAAAAAAAAAAAAAGAACTTGACAACGCCAGTATATTCTCAATGCTAAAGTTCCACCATATGGATTTGGACACCCCGCTGAGCCACCCTGGAGAGCGTGGCGATGGGAAACATGGGGTTGCAATCTCAGTTTATGAAATGTAAGCACATGATGAGAAAGCCTAAAAGGCTCTCTCAGTGGGGAAGAGGGAGCAGAATTGATGGCCATGTCTGTGTCTACGAACACCTTGCTCTGTCTGGTGCTTCCCGGATGGAAGTGGAGCCTGCCTTGCAGTTATAATGTTTGCATGAAGCTCTGCTATGCCCTGGAGCGGCAAATCTAGCAATGGTTAGGCATGGCTCAGTCCAATCGATTTTTGTCATGAAGCAATATGAACCGTTGTGTCTCAGGTATGAGCTGAGATGCCCCAAAGAGCGACTGGGAAGGTGGAGATAGGCAAAGCCACCCAGAGTCACAGAGATTGCTCTGAGGGAGTATGTTGCAGTAAGCAAGCAGCCAAAATCACACTGTATCTGCGGCTCAAGGCCACACACTCCCGGGAATGAAGACGACACACAGCAGATGTCCACCACCAGATGTCCTTTACTATGTCCAAGATCCAAGCAGACTTGAAAGCAAACAGTTCTGATAGTACACAAATCACGATCCTCACTGACGTAGCTTCCCGCACACAATCCACTCTGCACCTCCCACAATGCAGCTTGCTCCGGCTGCAATATATTCTGGCTCTAGCCAATCAGGGCGAGCTACTGTCTGGTGATGTGCTGAGTCACCATCGGGTGATACATAGGGTGACACACCAGGTGACAGTATCTGGTGACCTGGTCTTGCATCAGCCACTCCCACGATGCTATGCTTTGCTGTCAGGCCAAGACAGCAGAGCCTTGTTCTATCCAGCCTGCAAATTCCCAGCAGGCCTGGAGCTGATACCACAACAGAGTAAGTTGCTCCAAGACGAGTCAGAGGTAGACTGGGGTTTTTAGATCATCCCTCCTGGGCTACACACACCTTCCTAAACCCTAAAAGGACAGACTTCTGATCCGGCCTCTTTCACTTTTCCTCTGTCTCTTGTCTCACCTGTTGCCAGGTAGGTTGAGATGCAACTGAGAGCATGAAGCTCCTGACATTCTTGTGGTGGGGCATCTCAGAACAATCCTTCTGGGACCTGGTGTGGGGTCGTGGGACCGGGTCTGGTGCTGGTTTCTTCCACCTCCGGATTGGACAATGCAGAATGGGGACCAGGACGCAGAGTTGCCGCAGATTTGGGAAGAGGGGAGAAGCAGCAAACAGCATTTTTGCCAGCTCCAATCCAAAGTAGGTTTGGAATTACTGCTGATCTGTTGGATTTCTCCAAACACTCCTGTGAGCCATGCTCTTCCATCCTTCCAAGGAGTTCAGGGTAGCCTTGCGAGCTTTCCTCCATTCCACTTGCACTATCCCAGTGAGCTAAAGTTAGACTGAAAGTCTAACTGAAAGACTAAACCTGGCTGTTCCTGCTCTCTAACCACTACAGCATCCTGCCATCTCCTCCAGCCCTTTTTTCTCCCTCTCCTGTCCTGCACATTGGACTCCTTTTTCAATGTATCCCTCCCTTCACATCCTGCTCAACTCCTACTCCAGCTTTCGGACTTTCAGAGCAGGACTGTGATGACCGTGTAGGGTGTCGAATCTAAGCACCACAGGGCCAGCACTGGGTCTAGAGTTGTTATTCCAAGCTTCAGGACCAGAGAATGGGTGAGGCACCTTGCTGTATCATGTCTGCCATGAATGAGAAGAACCATTAGAAGCTCATCCCCACTGTGATGTCCAGTTAAGCTACCTTGTGACAGCCAATGTACGGAGCAGGAGTAGCAAAACATGGGGCATCACAATGACACAATGTCAGCAACAGGGGTAAGTGCTGCGGTTGCCTTGCTTTGTAAGGAGCACATTTGAGCACAGCTTTGAATTGTGCCAATGGATGCAACTGAATTTTTAACCCCAATGGAAATTTCAGGGGAACTGGAGGCAAATGTCAGGTAGAAACATCTGAGCAATTGTGAAGGGGGTGAAAAGGATTGTGAGATGACTATGGGTAGGAAAAATGTCTCTGGGGTTATCCCATCCATCCTTCATTCTGCAGCAACATATACATCTATAGGCCTGCAGTGGCACCCCGGTGAAGAAAAAGATGCAAGGCTTTCTCCAGGGCAGAAGCCGGACCGGGAATCCACACCCATTGAGCCATCAGTTCTGACACCAGACAACGCTTTCCTGTCGACGATACCATCTTGCACTCCAGCCAGCCCCGGCTGCAGCTGCATTGCAAACCTCTCCAGCATGTAAACACTTATTACTGTCGCTTCTGCGGAGCAGCCCATAATGTCTGTCGCTCTCTAATCCCTTCCCACACTACCGCCTTCATCCCTGCCAGGCTCCAGCCGTTTATTCTGGTGTGATGGCTTCCATGCCCTATATAGCCATCCTTTCTCCTGCAGACATTGATGAGCTGCAGATACGGACTGTCATTTCACCGCCCTTTGCATTCGCAATCTGCTTCTTCCGACTTCCATAGGAGAAAGGAAGCCACTGCTGCTGTGCAGGGTCAGGGCTGCCACTTTTCCTGCACCCACTCGGCTCCTGTACCATTAACTGAAAAAATGGTAATTGAAGCAGGCCACGCTTTCACCAGCATGCAGATTTCAGAATTTGGTATGGTGGGGCACACTATCTCAGTGGTGTAGCTAGCCACCCTGGAGCCAGGTGCAAAGTTAAAAATGATGTCCCCCCACATCACATTTGGAAGTGACATCACTTCCAGGTGTGACATCACACCCATGGTGTTTTTTGTTTTTTGTTTTTTTTTAAATGGAAAATAAAATTTGCTGCCTCCCCCACCCCCAGCTCCCTTCCTGCTTGCCTCCCATGATACAAGAGTGGCAATTGGAGTCTCTGGCCACTCACTCCCCTTGCTCTTCTACCTCCCCCCTACCCTTCTCCAGCTTGCTCCACCCCCCCCCCCGAGCCCCCTGATCTCCTTCCAGGCCTCAGGAGCAAGGGAAGCAAGGGGCCAAAGACAGTGAATGAAGTCTCAGGTAGCCACATGAGGGAGAACAGACAGATCAACACAGCCCAGAAAGGGTGAATGCTCGCCACATGGGGTTTGGTTGGAAAGGGAAGGCAAGCCAGCTATTTAAGGACAGCTGACAGAAGCCAAGGGGAGGAGAGGTGGTCAGCTCATGACAGTAAAGTTGAGCCCAGCCAGGGGGCAAGGGAGGCCCAGAGACTTCTGGAGCCTGGACAAGGGTTGCGGATCCTGTAGCACTGGGTGAAGACCTGGTAGGACTGGCTATGCTTCAAGCCTAACCCAGTGAGCCCCATGCCATACCTTCAAAAAGGACCCACGGCCTGGGCTAACCAAGAGTGAACTCAGGTCCTACTTACTTGAAGGAGGAAGACCAGTTGATCTTCCAGGTGGTCCGGACTTGTTGGGACTCATGGCACAACCTGTAGAGAGATGGAGGCAGCAGTCATGTTAAGAGAGACTGTGACACGCTGGGCTGTGAAGAAACATATCTGCACATGAATGGTAAAGATGCTTGCAGAATAAAGGGATGTCCCCTACCCTGAGTCTGAGTAGTCAATTGGTGCAGTAAGCAGTCAGAGAGGGCCATGTCCTTGTGCAGCTCTCCACGGGACTCCCACCTCCCCAAGGGGGAGAGGATACCACAGGGACATCAGTTAGCTATGCTAGGTAAGGCCAAAGACCCACCAAATTCAACCTCTTCTTTCTGCCGCTTTCCCAGCATTTTCCAGAGTGCCGCTGAACCCAGTCGTAGCACACAGTCAGCATGACTAGTAGACATTGATAGACCTGTTCTCCTTGAATGTGTCCACACAAAGGTGATGGGCACAGAAGTGATCTTGGGAGTCAACACTGGGCTTTGGACAACTGCCTGTCATTGTCCATCCCTAACGCCACTCCTGCTGTGTGAATACGAGGCCCCCTTTGGTTGATAGAGGGGCAGAGAAGATATAAAGATGGACACCAGGACGGGGAAAGCCTGTTGCCCTCTTGCTGCCCTAGATGGTCCACTGAAAGAGAGTAGGAGGGTATATGGAATGTCCCGTTTTCCTTCTTAGCATTAGAAATCAAACTCTTACTTGGGTACAAACGGGAAGATGAACATAAGCTATTCTTAAGCTGCAGGGGGGAGATGTATCAATGCCTGGGAAGGTTTCTTTTCCTGGATGTCTCTGACCAGCACTAGCTAGCCAGAGGGGTTAGGGTGCTATCCTATTGCACTATACTGTCCCAACATGAATTTTCAGAATTTTTCCAGCCTTAGATTCTTGCACTTGGTAAGAGTCCCATGCAAGTGAACATAAGAACATAAAAAGAGCCCTGCTGGATCAGGCCATAGGCCCATCTAGTCCAGCTTCCTATATCTCACAGTGGCCCACCAAATGCCCCAGGGAGCACACCAGTGTGTGGCAAACAGCACTTTCTGTGGTTTTGAATGGTTATTCTGGACTTTCTGCTCTGTACTGTACTTTCTTCTTGTAAGTTGAGGGCAGTGGACATGGAGAGGGGACCTTCTAACTCTTTTGGCACAAGCTGATTTCCTTGTACTGTAAGGACGTGGCAGGGAAACTTCATAAAACGTTGTATCTCTTATTGGATCTTATCCGGCTGTGTTTCCTCTGCTCCAGCATGAGAGCCCCTGAGCCAATTGGCTTCTTATCTGATCTGCAGCTTTTTCTCCAAGAAAATTAAACTGACTTTGTCTGTTAACCTGAAATTCACATCAGGACCAAGGAAGTGACTGCAAGAACTTTGTTGCTCAGCAAACTGGACAGCAGAGTTCCAAATCTGGGCAGTGTTGCTGTCTTAGGTGTGCTTCTACTGCCACCCTGTGGCAGTATTGATTGAGAGTGAAGTCAGAACATCAGATATTTAAGAACAATTAGAATGGTTAGGAGCAATCCAAATGTGGTTTGCATTCAGGTTTGCACCTTGCATTACAGAAATCAAATTGAATGCTTTGCGGGACTTCAATCTTGAACCTGCTTTCGTGCCCCTGAATGACTGTTTAAAAGAAGTCTTGTGCACTTTTATTTCTACACTCTTTGACCTTCTTCCAGAAATTCCCAAACATCTAAAGAAGTTGCCAAGTTTATTTGGTAGGAGGGCGAACTGCGGTGATGACATTGACACAAGCCAATACATAGCCAGTGTCCCCCAATTCAAGTTCAACAGAAACTGCACAAAAATCCATTGTCTCCAGATATAGCACAAGATGAAGCAGCACCCTAATTTTCTGTCCCTCTTTTTTTTTGGTGAATTGGGCATATCCATCAGTGACAACCCCAGCACTATCCCTTCTCCTTCCTCATCACTTTTCCAGTCATTTCTTAAGAACAGGATGGGCTCTGAGCATCTTTTTGATGGGGGTGTGTCATGGAAAAGTGGGCTGTTTTTACTTTAAATATCAACTGTGAGACTTCTTCTTTCATCACCTGGGGTGATTAAGACTATAAAATTGGGAACTTAAAAGCATCTGTGAAGCTAAATGGGGAGGAGTGACTTATAAAATCTCCCCAGCTAGTAAGGAAAGGGTGGGCTTTCCTGGGTTCTGCTGAGTTTCTTGTTAATTCTTATTTTGAGTGTATTGGGGGGAAAGGCCTCTTAGATGAGAATCAGTGTTTTCTTATCTAGTTCTGCTTCCTGTATATTACAGTGGCCCACCAGGTGTCTCTGGGAGTACACAAGACAACAAGATACCTGTGGCCAGATGGGAAAAAGGAGGCACTAAATATGCAGGTAAAGTGGGGTGGGTGGGTTGCTCCACCTCCACCTCCATCACCTCCTTCTTGTCTGCCCAACCACTTCTACAAACAGATGGGTATCCCCAGCTCAGCCCCCACCCCTGCAAATGCTATTTATATCAGAAAAATCAAGCATGCAGAAGCTCATCACGCCACAGCCTGTCATCTTTGGCCAATGCCTATGAAACAGCCTTGTGGATTAGTATAGCAATTTTCAACCAGTGTGCCATAGTGCCACAAATGGTCAAAAGGTGTGCCGGGAAGATTGGAGGAGGGCCATTGGGGGATGTGGGCCTCCCACTGGCAGCCCGTTGTCTCTTGTCAAAAAAATTGATGGTGCACCTTGACAATGTTAGCACCTTGTCAGAGTGCTGTGAGAGGCTGCTAGCGCGCCTCCTTGGTGCGCTAGCAGGTACGGCCAGGCTTCCCCTCCCCCTCAGCCGGCAACAGGAACCTGCTGCCAGCTGATTGGTTGGCTAGCTAAAAGGGGGGGGCGGGATTGTTGCTCAGGAGTGCATACGCCTGCAGGAGCTCAGTCTGTTCCTGGCAAGCGACCGGTGCAGACGCTTAGCCAGGAGCCGAGAGGAGGCTTCCCCGGAGACCGGGCTTGAGCAGGACAGTGCGCTTTCAAGCCCCATCGGTGCCGGCAGCCTCCAAGCCCCACATGCGGGCGAGGGCAGCCCCGTGGGTGACCCGGGCGGTGCGAGCCAGCGGCAGGCAGGGCTGCAGGCTCCAAGCGCCTGGCAGGCGGTGGCGGCAGGAGCCTCCTCCAGTCACATCAAGTGGCTGGTTGCCGGGGGGGGGGCAGCCGCCCGCCAAGTGGATCGGGCGGCGGATCCCTCTGGCTGCTGAGGCTGCAGGCCTGGTGGTGCTTCCCCTGCCGCGCCAGGCGACTGGGAGCCCGGGGGGGGGAAGCATCCTGGGGGCAGCGGCCATTTTGTGACTGTGTGGTGCTGCAGGGCCCAAAGAGCCCCGTGCCATTTTCTTTCCTCATGCCCCCTCAGTCCTTGAACCTACTGTTGGGGGGCTGCTGGGGGGACTGACTTAAAATAGGGGGTATTCCCCCCATTGCCCTTATTGTGGCTGCATAACCTTCTCAGCCCCAGTTCCTGCTGGCCACCTCCTCCCCCACTTTTGAGGGAATATTTCCCGGGCATCTTTGGTGGCAGCAGGCGGATCCAGGGCACCGGTGACTGCGGAGGAGTTCTGTGGTGAGGCTCTCGTGCCCTTCTCAAGGGGCTACTGTATCCTACTGGTTAAAGCAAGAACATGGGAGGGTGGGCCCCTGTCTCACATATTACCTTGGGGGGTGTAGACGTGGGGGAAAAGGTGCAGAAGTCGGGCGGTAAGGCCGACAGAAGGCCTATCCCGGTGTGGCCGCCCCCTTCTTCATCGGACGATGAGGATCAGGTGGCAGAGCTTCTTGCCTTTATGGCCCGTTATGAAGCCAGACATAAAGAAAAAGCACTCAGGAAGGCTGGTCAAGGCGATGGGGGGCTCGAGTTCTGGCTCCTGGTCCTCGCAGTTCCACCAGAAAAAATCAAGGCGCATTGATGGCTGCCTCTCTCCCCCCCCAAGCAAGTTGCCGCCTCAGCTGGTGTGCTGGTCACTGCCGAGGAGGGCGACCCACAAGAGGACAGCTCCCCTGAGGTTGAGGCGGGCAGCCCACTTAAGAAGCCAAGACCGCAGGCCTCTAGAGGCAGCGGGGAGCAAGGTGAACTAGCGTTTGACTTTGACCAGAACCTGGAACCGGTTTGGGATGAGCAGGAGGGCCAAAGCTGGCCTTCTGGCCGGGGTGTCCCGGAGCAACCTCGGTCCCCTTGGGGGGGGCCCTACTTTCTGACATGGTCCTAGCTATCCACAGTACCCATGGGCATTAGGCTGGGCATATCCATACACCGAGGCTAGACCCAAGGCAGGGAGGGCCCCTTCGTCTTATTTGCAGTACCCAGCTGTGCACGAGCCTGATTTTGAACAGCAGGATGTGGATTGGGGGGTTGATTCTCTGGGCCTTGTAGAGGTGAAAAGAAAGCCTCAGATTTCATATGGCACTATAGCCATCCCTCTGGGTTTGCACCTCGCCTTGGCAGTTAAGGAGAAGATATGGCGAGGTGACTTTATAGACATGTTTAGCCTTTCACACATGGGCCAGAGCCTACCCTCAAAATGAGTGATCCCGTGCGAGATGTTGAAACCATTAGGTAAAGAAAAATTGACAAAAATTGGACTAATTGGCTCAACGGTTTCATCATATATGCCGGGGTCACTGCCCAGATGTACCCTAGGAAAGCAAGGAAACTCTTTTTTAATACCTGGACATTGTTCATCGTGCTTTTCGTGACCACACTGGGGTGGCTTGGATGGCCTATGACCATCATTTCTGTATCAGGGCTTCACATGACCTAGCTCTCGATTGGACTATACCCCAGTGGGGAACTCTTGGGGTGCAGTTGGTTCTTTTTTACCGCCCCCCCATCTCCCATTTCCTCAGCCGCTGGTGAGAATTGAACTTAAGAGCCCAATCTGGTGCAGGTATTCTTGGAAATAGGCTCCGTTTTGGTCTATGAGGCTTGCTCCCAGTAACGGGTGTGATATTGGCAGCCTCAGAGCTTTGAGAGCCTTTCTTAGTTGTCCAGACATTGCTGGTATCAGATGTGTTAATGAGCGCTTAGGAGGAATTTCCTCCCTCAGGGAATACCAGGAACTTTGGTTTCCCATAATTCCCCAGTTTGCAGGTTGACAGTGCTCCTACGTTGCCCCTCCCATGGGGTGACAGTTGTTAGGTGGGGGGACAGACATAGGTGCAGCAACTAGGTGATGGTACATGTTATTATCCAAGCCCTGTTACTCCTTGTACAGCTATAGTCTTAAAGGTTTCAACCCGGCTTGTTTTGGGAATTCATAATAGCAATACCAACACTCACTTTTAGGAGGAGGGTCTGCTTCCCTCCCGAAATATGGAGCTTTAACTCCTCAAACCATTGTCATCCCTACTTGAGCGATAGGGAAAGGGGACTGTTAGTTCGGTCAAACATTGCCCACCTGGCTTCCACGTCCTTTCTGCTTTTAACCTTAGGGGGGAGGCTACACAAAGGGTGTTCGGATTTGAAAGATGCTTGAGGGTTAGAGGAAAGGTGCTCCTGTGGATTAGCTCCTACCTGCCTTGTATTACAACGGTTGCAGGCTGGGCATCAATGCTCTTTAACTATGGTATGCAAACTATGACTTCATGACCCACAATAGGTCCCAACCCAATTCTGATTGGTCCTAAAACTGACAAGCGGCTAGGCTAAATGCATTAAAAATTGAAATGAACCACGATTTGGGGGAACAGCAAATAACCGTTATGACCACGGAGGCTTGAGTGGTTGATATAGCCTTAATTTTAGTTGGGTCCCGATCCCAAAGTTGGGCTGCCACCGCGCTGTAAAGGGTGCACAGGTGGCACTTGAGGACTAGGTTTTCCCTATCGGTATAGTTGCCTAGTCCATGCCAGGTCATCTTTAGCTGCACGTTGACACCTGAACTTCTACCCACTGTCACTGGTCTCTGACACAGGCCATCAGTTCCTGCCAATTGGGTGCATCGGGATGGCAGGACTTCACTAGGGGTTTTCAAATTAATGTGGCAAAGGGAATTTATAAAGCGGCCCCTGGGGTGGCTGCTCGCCACAGGCTTATTGCCCAATATCATGTACAGGGATTACCAGGAAGTTTTAGCCCCCTCTAATGGGAGGGCATCTCCCCCAGCGAGGGTGCAAGGGCCTTAGTTAAGGCTAGGGTCTTTGCAATTATTAACCCACCTAATGTGGGTGCACCGCCTCTACTCCCTGAGAGAGGGGGAGTTTGGTTACTAATCCCGCCTAATGGGTGTGTTGTCCCTATGCCTCAAAAGTGGGGTGATGCCTTTAGTAACCTGCTTGACAGGCATGGTGGTGCAGCTGCGCATTTACCAGGTGCAGTAGCCCTGTGCAGATAAGCACATATGTAATGGCCTGTGCCAAGGCTAGTGTCTTTGCTTATTAACCTACCAAATGGGTGCCCCGACTCTATTTCTTGAGAGTGTGGGGCTATGTTCTGTTACCGACCCCGCCTAATGGTGGGCTGTCCCTATTCCTCATAATTGGAGCCTTTAATAACCTGCTTAACAGGCATGGCAGTGCTGCTGCACATTTACCAGGTGCAGTAGCCCTGTGCAGATATGCACAGAGGTGATGACTTTTGACAAGGCTAGTGTCTTTACAACTATCAACCCACCTAATGGGTGCCCTGCCTCTATCCCTTGAGAGTGGGGGGGGGAATTTCAGGGCGTGGGCAGCAGATTCAGCTTGTTCGAACTTGGGGGCCTTGCAGGGGTGACCTGAAGGCATAGCAGTTCAGCTGACTTACCCTCTTCAGGCAACGTTGAAAGGCGGACTTAATAACAGTTGAGTTACGCCTGGAGTCGGGTGGACGCCCTATGAGATTGGGGGACGAAGATGGCTAGGACCGTTTCCCCCACGTAGAACCCTGCACTTGGGATGGGTTTTGTTTACCCCTTTTGCTGTCCTGTTGCAATGTTTTTGTATTCAATAAAGTGGCCCATTTTAACCCCATACCTGTTGTCAGCTGTATTTATTTGGGGAGTGCATGGTAATGGAGAGAGGTTGAAAATTGCTAGTCCCACTGCACGCACCCAGGTGACTTCACTGTTACTCCAGTCCATTTATTGAACCCAGCTGAGTCTCATTCTTTATTGATACTGGGAAAGTGTCTTTACATTTCCTTAAACATGGATGATATTTGAAGAGGATGTCTTGCTTGGCTATTTTGTTAGCTATCAAGAGGCTGTGCTTCTGCAGTGCTCAAGGAGCTACTTTTGCTTGCTGTTCATTTTAATGACATTGATCATTAGGCAATTACAAAGTATTCCACTAGATGGCAGCCAAGCACTTCACAACAGCATCCTTAAAGTTTCCAAATTCCATTGAAAATATCCACTTCTCTACCAGCTAGTCCTTTTAGGTCTATGGCTGTGAAAACATGGATTTTTGCCACAGATGTTGGGGGCTTGCTCTCTTCCCCTTATGAAATTATAGCTCCTAAGAATGACACAGATGAATGACACAGATCATATGCAAGAACCCCTTTGCAGGCAGATATGCCAGAGGGAAAAGGTTGAGATCACAGCCTAAACCTTGCATCAGAGCCCCCAGTCAACTGGCCTCAACTGATCTGCAACTGTTTCCCCCAGAAAATTAAACTGACTTTGCCTGTTAACCTGAAATTCGCAGCACGGCCGCGGAAGAGTCTGCAAGAACTTTGTTCTTCAGCAAACTGGACGGCTTGAAGGATCAAGCTAAACTTGGAAGGATCTAATCCGTTTATTCATTTAATACTTTATAGCCAGCTTTTTCCCGGAGGATGTGGAAAGTGGATAACAAAACATTTCATCCTCATCAGTTGTTGCACAGCCATGTTGTGTTTGACTGCGTTTTGTATGTATCCACCTATCGAGTCCTTCCCAAAGATCTAGGATAAGCATCTATTTTTTGTTTTTATGTTGTTGGTTACAAATATCATTGTAGTATATGTGCTTTTCCTAGTAAACCAGTCTTACTCTTTTGTAATTGACAGGTGCTTGCTATGCTCATCCCAATGGTGTTCAAGTGCTTCTTCACAGCCCACTCCTATGCATGTCTACTCAGAAGTAAGCTCCATTAGAGTCAATGGGGCTTACTCCCAGGAAAGTGTGGATAGGATTGGGCTGCCAGATGTTTCGGGAGAGCACCCAAGGCCCCTATGACAATTGGCATTACTTTTGCTTTTTTGTGCCATATCTTTCAAATTCTATTTGCAGGTCTTTATACCTGGGGATTTTCTCCAGTTTTTTTTATCGTATTCTACTGTCATCAGGTATTGCAGCTATCCAGACTTTTTCATCCTTACTGTTGCTGTTGTCACTATCATCATCATCATCATCATCATCATCATCATCATTAGTGTTTTATACCACTTTTCAACCACAAAGTGGTTACAAAAAAATGTAATAAATATTATTCATCAAATCCAAATGGTTGGCAATCTTCAGTCTCGAAAGACTATGGTATAAGCCTACAGCACCTGGTATTCCCAGGCGGTCTCCCATCTAACCAGCCCTGACCCTGCTTAGCTTCCAAGATCAGATGAGATTGGGCATGTGCAGGATAACAGTTGCTCATCACCAAAAAATCAGTGTTAAAATGGAACATTTTAAAACGATCTATCACAACAAAACTTCAGCATGTGTGTAAACAATGCACAGCAATTAAAAAAACCCATCAAAAGTGGACAGGAACTCATCATCACCTGGCACATCAGTCTGCTCACATCAAACATGGGAAACATAAAGCTGCATAGCATATAGCTAAGATCAGAAGCAGAGATGATTGATGAAACAGAAAGACTGGGGCTGAATGATAACATTGTCCACCTCTGTGTCTTCATTCCTGCCGAGGAACAGGGAGGAGATCTTTGCGCTTGCACACATGTGCATTCATGACACCACGTACTGCCACACCTACTTCTCCCCCCTCTCTTGCTTCTCCTCGTGACTTCTTCTCTCTAGTTCGCTCCTTGCTTTTGTTCTTCTGGGTCTCATTTGCACATCCTCTTTTCTTTCCTGGTGCATTAATCACGGGCAGATTGGACTGAGGAACAACAGATGGAAACCTGGGTGACATTTCAGCACGTTGCCCAGCACTCACTAGCAGGTGGGAGTCCTTTGCTTCCAAACCAGCCTTTCCAGAGGCCATGTAAATGGACAGCAGATTGCCTCCTATGTGAGCTGATGAGGGGAATCGCCCAGCTGTCCTGACACAACCGGCAAAGGGTCGCTGCAACCTGAAACCACAACCGACGCATTGATGTATTCAAGGGCAGCCTTACCCTACCGTTAGGCAAAGTGAGGTAGGCCAGCTTCCAGCAGCAGAATAAAGGTCATCAAATTGCCAGTGATGTGATGTGGTTCCATGTGCACCTAATAGATAGCTGCTGTCAGTGGGTGCATACAGCAAATGGTGTTCTATGCATGCAGGAGCAGCCTTATTTTCTTCCATAAAAGAAGATACCCCAGCCATACATGGGGATTTGTCATTTCCTGCATTGAACCTTTCTCTTTTTAAGTGGTAGATAAATTTGCATGCATGAAAAACTTTGTAGATCAGTAGCACAAGATCAGTGTCTCTCAAACTGTGAGTCAGGACCCACTAGGCGGGCCACGAGCCAATTTCAGTTGGGTCTCCATTCATTTCAGTGTGGAGGCACCACCTCTGGAGTCAGGAGGTTGCCTTTGGTTCCATTGCACCAGAGGAAAGTTAGGTTCGCACTGGCCGTGTTGGGCTGGTGTGGGGGTCTGGGGGGGGTGAGGGTAAGTTGGGAAGTAGGTGTTCCTGGATGGGATGGGTGGGCCACAGCTGAGCAGAGAGTGGGGACAGAATCTGGCGCTTGTGCCACATCCTAACCCCAGTTCCGGGCAACCTGGAGCAGCTCTTGAGGTGCTCATTTTTTTCATCAAAAAATTGAAGAAATCTCAGGGATTGGACTATAAAAGTTTTTTTCAGGATGAAAGATGTGCTCTAAACTAAAAGTACAAACCAGAACTAATAGCTAAGAACTAAAACTAACATAAGAGGTTACATAAGAAGAAGAACATAAGAAGAGCCCTGCTGGATCAGGCCAAAGGCCCATCAAGTTCAGCTTCCTGTATCTCACAGTGGCCCACTAAATGCTTCAGGGAGCATACAAGACAGCAAGCAACTAAAAATAGGCTAAAAACTCTGGTAAAGTTAAACACTGAAACCATGAGAGTAAGTAATGCGTGGATACCAGCTCTAAAGAATACTACGCAGAGAGTAAAGAACCAGCTGGGGTTAACTGATGACAACTATGTTCCTAACTCAGTGGGCAATCAGTTACAACCTATATAAGAACAAGTGAGTGGTGAGTTCCAGGCCTGAGGAAGTTACTGTAGCCTCTGAAGAAACCCACCAAAGTTGTGGGTAAGATGTAAAGTTTTAGTTTCTAGTGTGCAGTTCTTGCTTTTCATTCTTGGTTTTCGTTTTTGCTTATTTAAGCCTTCCGTTTTAGTTTCCAATTTTAGTTCTCAATTTCTACTTTTATCAGTTTTTATTTCCAGTTTTTAACTTTACCAGAGTTTTAAGTTTTGCTTTAGTTCTTCTTAGCTTTTGGTTCTAGTTTTAGTTTAGACCATGGCCCTCATCCCGAAAAAAAACAACAGAACTTTTTAGTCCAGTATGGAGTCCTGTGAAAGCCTTAACAAATCTCAGCGACCTGCCCAAGGAGAAACATCTCCAACTTATCAATAGAAGCCAAGTGTACTTCTGAAAGAAAAAGGGGGGGGGGGGTTTCTGAATATCCCTAGGGTTGGTGCCAACATTTCACAGTAAGTGACTTGTAGAGTTT
The DNA here is from genome assembly GCF_035046505.1 of Tiliqua scincoides. NCBI lineage: Eukaryota > Metazoa > Chordata > Lepidosauria > Squamata > Scincidae > Tiliqua > Tiliqua scincoides. The sequence goes on from NC_089831.1 coordinate 17,155,815, forward strand.
TTTTTTACTTATGAACACAATGAAGGTGAGTGAGACCATTGGACCATCTCTCTCAGTGTTGCCTACACCAGGATGTCAAACTCATTTCATAGAGTGGGTTGAATAGCATTCATAATGCCTGCTAAGTGCTCGAAGTGATATCATTAAGCAGGAAGTGGTTGGCAACCTTCAGTCTCGAAAGACTATGGTATAAGCCTACAGCACCCGGTATTCCCAGGCGGTCTCCCATCCAAGTACTAACCAGGCCTGACTCTGCTTAGCTTCCGAGATCAGACGAGGTCAGGTATGTGCAGGGTAACAGTTGCTGCTAAGCAGGAAGTGATGACTTTAAGAAGATGATGGCCAGAAATAAGCGCTTGTTCCTCACTTGGGAACTCATTAGCTGCAAATAACAGAAGAGAAAATATGCAGATCTTGATCACATTTTCAAGAAATGGGCAAGTTCAATTATAACGTGGGCTGCCCTTTCCACAGTGGCACCTCAGCACAGCTGGGGGAGCCCACAGGTTGGATAAAGGGCCTCTGTGGGCTGCATCCAGCCCATGGGCCCCATTAGTTTGGACATCCCTGGCCTATACCAACTGCTAGATGCTCAGGATAGAATCTGGAATTTTCCACAGGTTTTCTGCAAACTGAGCGCTCTGCCTACAATGGAGCTACAGCCCCTTCCTTTTCCCATGGTGAAACACTGGAGAAATTTCACAGGAAGCAAAATGAGCTTATGTAAGACAAGGGAAATGCATCAGGTGGGATCTTCACATCTTTGGAATCACTCACCGTATCGTGGCCAATGAATGTTCCAGCAGCGGCCCAGATAAGTCCCACAAGCTACACCTGGGCCTACATCAGAGTCACTTAAGAATGCTTTTGGCCTGCACCCCAATGTGTCTCACTCCTCAGTGTCCTGCGTTGGAGCCAACAGTTGCGTACTCTTTCCCAGTTGCGTGCTCCAGTCCAATTGCTTTCTGTTCTATGCTCCCGGTTTTGCAGCTGAGCCTTCCCAGGTCTCTGCTTCTGAGATCTTTCATGAGGTTTAGCTCACCCCCATCACAAATCTACAATGGCCACAAATAGTCTGCAGGTGTGCCACAGGTGCAGTAGCCATTGCGCAGTCTACCCTCCGAAACCAGTGGCCCTGTTTCCTAAGAAGGTGGATTGCTTGCTTGCTTCTTCAGGAAGGAGAGAACCCATTCTTGAACAGAATGTTCAAGAAAAATCAATTCATTTCCAGACTGCCCAGTGGAGAGACCTTTCTGTGCTTCTCTTTTCCTTGGAATCAAAAACATGTCATGTCCCTAACGCTGACATTTAAGTATTATTTTTAAGTATTTATTAATACTTAAGTGTTATAAGCATTATTGTTCTTCCTCCTGGTCTTGCAGTCTGTAAAATGACTTCTATTCTCCCATCTGAAACTATTATTACATCCAAACATTGAGCTTCTTTTCTGTCTGTGAATGTCATTTTTCTTCCATGCTTTCACACACACCCCCTTCCACTGTGCTCTTCATTTCTGCGCTGGGAAAGGGGGAATTCACTGGACTTTATTAAAACAAATAAGTTCCCTTCCGTATACAACTTCCGACTCAAATACCGCTTTCTTCCTGAAACACTGTAAGTGAGTGTCTGGTTCCCTCCGCCACTGAGACCTGTTTCCCAAGGGAAAAAAAGGGGGACAACAATGTTTCCTCCTTTCATTAAAAAGTATAAAAATGTCACTGCCACTGAAAATATAATATCTTTATTTTCATCGTCTAGGAGGCAGGATGTGGGGAGGGTGTTAAATGTCAGCAATGTCAGGTTTCACTTCCTGCCCCATAATCAATCCAAGATGGGCTTCTCATCCAGGTAGGCTCTTGCTGCCCCCCTGAAACTGACCTGTTTCCAAGCCCCCCTCTTTTTTCAGTTGCCTGGAGACCCCCGGAAGGGGAACAATGGCAGGTAGTATTCTCAGCCCTGCTCGCCCGTCTCCTGGGTTATAAATATGAAGGAAAGGGGCCATGATTTGCTCAGACAGCTTGGAAATGGTTGCTGGATGATTTCATGGCCTTGCTCTTAGCCGCTCTGAAATCGAATGCTAGTTGATCCTTGGAGTTGGCTCTTGGGGAGGCAACAGTGAAGGCAGATGAAAGACCGAAGGTGAGAAGAGAACAATGGCAACCTGGCCTACTGGGGACGCCGACTGGTGATTTAGGAGGGCAGTTAAGGAAAGTTATTGGCACAGCTAAGGTTGTGGCTTTGGGTTGGACCATTTTGACAGGCTGTTCTTAGTTGTGGCAATCAGTTACGTGATCCTGAAAGAGGGCACCAGGATGCAGGTCTCTTGCTGTCTTGTGTGCTCCCTGGGGTGTTTGGTGGGCTACTGTGAGATCCAGGAAGCTGGACAAGATGGGCCTTCAGCCTGATCCAGCGGGGCTGTTCTTATGAAAGGTTATGCTGTGTCATTTGCAGTCTTGTTTGTGGTCCTGCTGCAGTCTTTCCATGCATTGGTGAGTTAATAAGCACATACTATCTATTGCCTGCTCTGCCACAATTGGCTGTTCTGCTGTTCTGCTGTGGAATGTTCACCAGTGTTCACACTGTGAAAGTTCTTGATAAACTGCAGCTGCTGCAATAAATGTGGGTGGGGGGAGAGAGAGAAAAAGGAATCTCCATGACTTTTGAAGTTTACTTCTGTAGCTAGAAGCTGTAACTACTACCGGACTAGCAGCCAGAAACTATTTGTAGGCTTCTGTGCATGTACAACAATCCTCATAGCCCCCATAATGAATGTGGCGGCTGGTAACGGGCATATAATAAGCTGCAATATTTATTGTGCTGTTTTCTCGGCTATAAATATTATCCTCATTAGTACTGGAGTTTTGGAGGGCTGGAGGAGGGGAGCCACTGCGGGGACATGGTACAATAGAGGGAAGGAGGGCACATGTCAACGTCGGGAGGGTCAGAGCAGGTCAGAAGCCAGGTCCTTGTTAAATGTTTCAGTGTGTTTGCACAAGAGACTAGCTGCCCACGTCAGGGTGTAAAAGGAGAATCGGGTTTCACAGTGGTGGAGGAAAAACCTTCTTAGAAGGAAACTCAGCTCTTTGACCACAAGAAAAAAAGCATGATGTAATGTGAATGGCATGTTGATGCATGGCTGTCCCTCTGGTGTTCGAGAAAACAAAGCTTGGAGCTGCCTGACCACCCTATTCTTTCTGCATCTATCTCCTGCTGACAGTGAGGTCCTTCAAGATCAATTTCTTGGCTTTGCAATGAAGAACTGGAGTATGTAGGGGCTTAATTCGAAACAGGCCTGGAACTTGGTTTTGAATGGCAGGACTCAACGGTGGAACACATGGAGCAACAAGAAAGGACAGAGTGACACCAACGGCTGGTTCAAAGCTGTGTGGACACCACCCTGCTTCTCTGCACTTGGAAGATTTTCAGATGTTCAGTCCAAGGTGATTGAGCATGTGTATAAGAGAGAATGGGATATCAGTAGCAGACCTCACTCACGTACACATATCCCAAATTGACATGCATTTAGCTGAAGGTAGAAGGGCCATCGCTCAGTGGCTGAGCACATGCTTTGTAGACGGATTCATTCATCTGGCATCTCCAAGATTGGGAAGGGCCCTTGTCAGGCACCCTGAAGAACAACTGTCAATCAGTGGAGACAATCCCTCCCAACTTTCTGGTGCCAACGCAGCTACAATGCAGCCCTAAGGTAACAAAAGGAACGTTCCCTTACATTCAGTGTGTAGTTGGTCTGTGGAACTCCTTGCCACAACATGTGGTGATGGCATCTGGCCTAGATGCCTTTAAAAGGGGATTGGACAAGTTTCTGGAGGAAAAATCCATTACGGGGTACAAGCCATGATGTGTATGCGCAACCTCCAGATTTTAGAAATGGGCTATGTCAGAACGCCAGATGCGAGGGAGGGCACCAGGATGAGGTCTCTTGTTATCTGGTGTGCTCCCTGGGGCATTTGGTGGGCCGCTGTGAGATACAGGAAGCTGGACTAGATGGGCCTATGGCCTGACCCAGTGGGGCTGTTCTTATGTTCTTAACTATAATTCCCAGAAAGCCTTGCAGGTCTCTTGTTATCTGGTGTGCTCCCTGGGGCATTTGGTGGGCCGCTGTGAGATACAGGAAGCTGGACTAGATGGGACTATGGCCTGATCCAGCGGGGCTGTTCTTATGTTCTTATGAGGAGGCCTCCATGACTGTCCCCCCACCACAGGGTACAACCCATTCTCAAATACAAATACCCGTTCTCAAATTTCAAATGACCCATGTGCTTTACTTCCAATAGTGTTGACACAGGGGGCATAATATGAATTGACTACTAGCTGTTTCCCCTGCCCCCCCCCCAAGTGAATTAGCCTGCTCAGTGGGGACTTTCTCTTTAACTTGGCTCCATTGGTGCTGTGGCATGCATTGTTCAATCCTATTGAACATGCTTACTCTAGTGTGAAATGATGACTAAGCGTCTGGCAGCTCCCTTTTCCCTGAAGCTCACTAAGAGGCAAAGGTTACACATACAGAGAATAATCATGACTGGAAATGAAACCAGCCACCCACACATAGAGGTGTGAAAATTGGGGGTTTCTCTCTTCATGTTCCTACGAAAGGAGATGCTACTTAAAGCCTGTGCACCTGTATTCTTTTTGAGTGAACCGAGAAGATCCAGAGCCCAATCCCATGCCTGTCTATTCAGAAGAAGTCCCTTTATAGTCACTGGAGCTTACTCCCAGGAAAGTGTGGATAGGATTGCAGCTCCACTTACCAGAGCATGCATTCCAACTGGAACATCAGAGCTGCTTCAGATTGTTCTGTGATGATTCTCTCTATTCATGTTCCACTGTGGGAGTCTCTCTGTCCAGGATTTTGGGGGGGGGGGCATTTCTACCTCTGTGGAGAAAAGTTAAGTGTCCAGTCTGCACTTGCAGGCACTGGATGCAAATTGCTTTCAGAACAGAGGCAATTGGCCACCCCGTGTTTCAAAACCATGTTGACATAGTGACTGTATTCCCCATTGATGGATTGATGGATTGCATAAAGCAGTAACACACAAGGCCAGCTCAAGACCTCCAGGCACCCAAGGTGATATGCCAAGCCCATCCTTACCTGATGATAGGTGCCAGTCTCTGCTTCTCCCCCTATTTGAATTGAAATAAAGGAAGTGGGGGTGAAGCTTCTCTGTTGAGTTCATCACTCTCTTCTGCACTTCCCCTTCCACTCCATCCTCCCTTTTCCTTTTCTGATTCAAGGAGATGGAGAAGAAGAAAGATCAGTGGAGGTAAACGGGAGGCTATTCTTTTCTGATTCACAGTGACCCTCCCTTTCTACCTTGAAGCAGTCCTTGGACAGAACTCTCAATTTGCATTTTTATGAGTTGTCAGTTGCCATGTTATAAAACAAGTTCCTGCTGAAACAACCATCCCATGCAAGATTGACAAAGTCATGTGGCTTTTGGTAAACCAAATTTTGCATATTTCAAATTCTCAGGGATGCTATTAAGCCATTTTTATTTGGTCTTCATCTTGATCTTTTCCCAGTACTTTTGTCAGTACTTGTCACACCACTGAAAATGCATCACCATAAGGGCCCAATCCTATCCAACATTCCAGCACTGATGCAGCCACAATGCAGCCCCAAGAAAAAGGAACAAATATTCCCTTACCTTGAGGAGGCCTCCTTTACTGCCCCCCCACGGGATGCAGCTCAAACCCTGTTGGTTCGACTGCACCAGTGCTGAAAAATCAGACAGCATTAGGCCAACAGTGTCTGAGGTCATCAGTCAAGAGTTGGCGACACCAAGGGTTGAAGAATCAGGTGTCCTTCTCATGTCCTATTTTATATCTGTGGGAAATTTAAAAAAGGTCACTAAGCTGGGAGCAGGAAAACCCAACGTAAGGTTGTGTGAAATGACCTTTATCCTTGGGCATGTTATGTTGCATTATAAGAAGTTCAACTCATAAGGAGAGCCAACATGAATAAGTAGCAAGAAATGCTGTTAAGACCATGGAATTGTCTCTGAGGGTTACATGAGCAGTCCGTCATTCAGTGTGAGTGTAAATCTATCTGTTGGGGAAAAGCCCAGATCCTCCTTGGAGCTCACAGCACAATCGACTTGTGAGGTCTAATATTCATAAATACAGAAGCCATATGAATCAGTGGATATTAGCTAACATTCAGGGTTCCTATATGTGTTTCCAAAAAAATATTAAATATGCACCCGACGGACCAAAACAATATCTTGTGATGATGATCTTGCAATACAAAGGAGTTGAAAATGACTGACTGGGCTGTTTTGGCCTTCAAAACCAAAACAGGATATAGCCAAGGAAATCTGCTAAGTAGAACAAGAATTTTTACAACTTTGGGGGCTTAGAGCAAGGGGGATGGGTGGTATATTTCAGTCGACCAATTTTAACTGCTGAAAGCAGTGGTTTTGCAACTGTTTCAGAGAACCCAGGAGTTCCTTCTAGTGGTATGAAAGACCCCAACATTGGGAGGTCGGGAATGGCAGATAAGATTCTGTGAAATAAAATGAGGGGCAGCTCTTTGTGGACCTGGCCCTGGGCAGCCACAGGGGCCAGGATCACAATTGCTGTAGAGTGCGATGGATAAACTTTGGGATTTTGCCCCGGCTGCATTTTTCCCCCCGCTTTCAGAAAGGCCTTATGACTTTATGAGTTCATTATGCGTATAGCATACTAGCCATTTGTTGGAGCTGGACTACAGAATTCAGGTTCTGCGCATGTATTGGTAACTTAATGAGCTTCATTAACAGTGTTCTTTATAAGTCTCAAGAGGGTGTTTGTTAACATAGGCCTGCAGCAGGGCTAAAAAGACAGGACGCCTGCACGCTGCCCTCTCTGGAAATGGTCATCATGTTTTCAGATCATGGGGTTGAAACCTCCCCAGCCAAGTGCTATCCAAGGGACTCTTCTATATCCGTGGGTCCTCTGAGGACTTGTGGAGACCTTGGACACTTAGGGCGCAATCCTAACCCACTTTCCAGCATTGGCTTAGTTGTGCTGGTGGGGCATGTGCTGCATTCTGCAGCTGGGGGGGCAGTCATGGGGGCCTCCTCAAGGTAAGGCAGTGTTTGTTCCCTTACCTTGAAGTTGCATTACCCTTATGTCGGTGCTGCAAAGTGGGTTAGGATTGCGCCCTTATCTTCATGATCCTGATGGTTGGCTTTTGTCTTGTTTTGTTTTGTTTTGGCGTGAACTGTGGGCTTCTTGGTGTGGGTGACTGGGGGCGGCCACCTTGATTTCCCACCACTAATTAATTAATAGTAAGAATGCAGGGTAAATGCTAGTAATTGTCCTTGCCAGGACACTGGAACTCTGGGAGCTACCTGAGGGTCCCACACAACCCCCAGGTTTCAGTGAGTTTGAAAAGTGTTCCATTTCAGCCAGCTGTTCCCAAAGAGGATGTGGTTCCTCTGGGGAAGCTATATCAGATTTAGTGCACAATCCTAAGGAAGTGCTTGGCCGGCGCAAGTCCCTTGCGCCATCCTGAGAGTGTTGCAAATGTGCTCTAAAGCACATTTGCAACTACTCTGGAGTTGGGGAGGCTGGTGCAAGGACTCGCACCAGCCTCCCTATGCGATATACCTGCTGGGCGGGGTAAGTTCACACTGGCCTTGGGAGGTCGATGTGGGTGGTTAGATAAGGCAGGGGGAGAGCGTTTCAGGCGCATTTGGGGGAAGAGGAAGGCATATGGCTGGCAGGCTGGTGGGTGAACCAGGGCCAGGAGGAGGACTGGCCTCCATTTCTTAGGTTGGATCCTCCCCCTCCCTCCCCGAGCAGCCTGGCATTACACTGGGCTGCTCAGATCTTCACAAGCTTTTTGCTATGCAGATTTGAGTAGCTCCATTGAGGTGGCTGAGGTACAGTCACCTTACTCTTTGTTCCTTCCACCTCCTAACCTGTGCTAGATACCGCACAGGTCAGTTGGCCTGCCTATTCCAGAGCAGGTTAGGATTGGGCTGTTAGTCTGCAATCGAATGCAGTACACACTTTCCTGGGAGTAAGTACCATTGAACACAGTGGGATTTAACTTTAGAGTAGCTATGTATAGGTTTGTGTTGTTACATAGTAACAGCTTTCTAAGCAATTGACCCTTTAATTCTAAGAGCAAGTATGACCTGTACCCCAAGAGTGACATTTTTCTATTTGGGGTTCAACACTTGTTCATTACCATCTCGGACTGTGCCCTGGAAGTTCTGGGGCTCACAAAGGCCCAGCATCTTCCCTCTCCCACAGGGCTTTCCCCATCCAAAGGGCTATCTATCTTTCAGTTGCTGATTTAAGCTGGTGCCAAGAGTTCCCTACTTCACTTAAAGTGTCCTGGAGATTGAACATATCACTGTTTGTTTGTTTTTTAAAGTAAAGAATCTCATAATAATAATAATAATAATAATAATAATAATAATAATAATAATAATAATAATAACAACTTTATTTATACCCCGCCCTTCTCCCCAAAGGGACCCAGGGCGGCTTACAACAGTTAAAAACACATAATTTAGCAAAACAGATAAAAACATAATAACACATTGACAAATATGATAAAAACAGTAGACAGATACAAAGTCAGGTAAAAAAGAGCATATAGCAGCAGATCATAAGGAATCAGGCCAGTAAAAAAAATACTAAAAGATGTAAAAAGATGTTAAAAAGGCTGTGAGCTCAGAAGGCTTGATTAAACAGAAAGGTCTTCAGGCCTCACTGAAAAGTCTCAAGGGAGGGAGCCATTCTCAAGTCAAGGGGAAGGGAGTTCCATAGTGTTGGTGCCACTACTGAGAAGGCCCTATTTCTTGCCGCCGCCCCACAAACCTCCTTAGGCGGCGGCACTTGTAAAAAGGCCTTCTCTGATGACCTAAGAGGACGAGCCGGATTGTACGGGAGCAGGCGATCTCTAAGATACCCTGGCCCAGAACAGTATAGGGCTTTAAAGGTCAAAACCAGCACCTTGAATTAGGCCCGGAAACAAACGGGCAGCCAGTGCAGCCACTGGAGAAACGGACTGACAGAGTCAAACTGCCTACCTCCAGTAACCACACAGGCCGCCGCATTCTGCACTAATTGCTCAGGGAAACAGATTGGCTTTTGTTCATGAGGACTTTAGACTCTGCTCGAGGGTAGTTCCATGGATTCTGTGCTGACATTCAGGCCACCAGCAATTTCATGCCACTTTATATTACAACTGTTTACACATGAGGCAGTAACCACAATGCTGTGAATATATATATATATATATATATATATATATATATATATATATATATATATATATATATATATATATATATATATATAAAGGCTTTGGATGTAGGTGGGAGCTGTGACATGTATGAAAAGCAGCCTTGTTCAGATGTTATGGCCTGTGTGGAGTGACAATGCATGGAGAGGAGAGTAAGAGTAAATGGGTTAGTTGTAGGACTCATAATCTGGGGCAAAGAGAGTGGGGTGGATGCAGCTAAGGAAACAGAGAGATGGCCTCCTCTTCTCCATCTTCTTCACATTTGTAAATTGGCTTTCTGGAGGCTCCTGCATGCTCAAAGGGGGTCTCTGAGGAAACCCGTTTGTAGATGCAAAGGGTGTGAGAAGGCAGCCACTTGGAGACACATAAAGGTGGATACTGTGTGGATCAGCTTTCAGGGACCAGTCTGGTGCACCCTGAGGAGTTTATGGGTTCGTGCCCTGATGCCTGACCTGACCAAATTCTGACACCACCCATCAGCCACACCCACAATCTGGTGCATTGGTGGCCGCACAATCCAATTTCATGATATTCTGACATCCCTAGATTCTGTTAACTAACCCAGCCCTCGGTTTGACCAATAGTCCATTTGCCCACCAAACATTTCATGATGCCTGTGCTCCAAAATACTGCTGAGCTGAGCAGTCCATTGCACCAGTAGAGAGGAAGCTGTGACTTAAGAGAGAATGACCCAAAGGCTGCCTAAACTCAAGGAGAACTTAGAGCCGGAATGTATTCACAGAATCAAGACCAATTAGCAAGCTACAATTTCATAGCTCATTATCCGCAGGCCTGTTTGGGCTGGGAGAGCATGTAGAGTGTCCTCTTTTGTTTTGTTTTTAAAAGCCAATCATATGGAAGCAATTAGTCAAAACTTCATTAGGGGGAGGGGGGAAAGAAAACATTAGGATGCTTGTAGCATTAAAGCTCAAGTGATCCATAAGCCGGGACCATAATTCACCAACACTTAATGGCATTTACCCTGCAGATGTGCTTTTTATACAGAAATATCAGCTTACAGCTTTGAAAAATTAGCTCACTGAAGGCTGTCAAGCCTGGAGCAGGCTCTGGGGAATATTCTATGTTGCTGGGCAAGAGTCATAGTCCAAAGGGATGGTAGGGGGAAAATGGAGATGGTTTTTAATGGGGCAGTTCTTAGGGCTGTAAGGAAGGGCATTTTGCTTCTTGAGGTGACCACAGTAAGTTGAATTTCAAATTCACAAGCAAAATATTAAATGGACCACAGTCACCCTGCATCAATTCAGTTTAGTAGCCCCCCTTCTCATTCATCCTTGGCTATTGGAAGCTTCCTCCAAGCTACTTAGAGGCCTTATGTCCTGCCATTGACCTTGGTGGCCCTAAAAAGAAGTTCATTTGAACTGGCTTGTGATCTTTGTTAGAATGCAAAGTTGATGCCTGCCCCCTCTGAGTTTAAAACTGCTTTCTGAAATGCCTTTGCACCACAGTTCACTGTTCGAAGCTGTGCATGGATGTATATTGAGTTGGAAAGTTTAGTTCTACATCATGTACCGCCTAGCAGATTTGTCACAAATTTTGTACTGAAACCTTTTATCAGTCTTTGGGAGATGTGTGTTTGGGGCCATGCTTCCTTTCCATGGAACACTACATATACAACTCCCCTGGGTCATCATAAACTTTCAACCCAGTGCTTGCAGATCTCTGGTTTAGTTGCATGCACATGTGTGTTTAAGAAACAAAGAGTTGGTGTGTGAGGGGAAAATGAGCTGATTAATGAAAGAAAGAGCCCAAGTTTCTCCCTAAATGCTTTTCAAGAAGTCTAAGGTTGGTCACTGGCCGAGGGGAGGTTGATTGTTATTGACACAGTCTTGTACACGATGGCCTTTCCTTCCAAGAGCATAGATCATGATTCTGTTGTCCTCGAAAGCTCTTTGAAGAACAATAAAGCACAAAGGGCAGAAAACAAATTCCTTTCATTTTTTCGGGGAGGGGGGGTACAAACATAATCTTATCAGGAGCTGGCAGCACAATAACAGGAAAAGGGAGGGAGGCCTGGAATCTGAGGGTGGAGGCAGGGAGCGAGAAAAAGAGGGTTAAGAGCCAAGGGTTGTAATGGTCCCAGAGGGACATCTGCAATCAGAGGTAGACCATTGAGTTGGCACATATCATCGTCAACTCTGAGAAAGAAGCAAAAAAAAAAAAAAAATGAAAAACCAATGGGCTGGTCAGGTGTGACACCAAAAGGGGTCCAACATCAAAATGCGCTCTCCATATTAGCTTTTGCTGCAGGCAAGAGTGGGGCTTGCATTCATGATAACCTCAAAGCAACCATATTGCCCATGCCATTGTTTATGTTACTATATACTTCATCACAGCCTCTGCTGGTCTGGATATAGTCTGCAGTTCAGGATCTAGCCAAGATCCTGGGAATCGCAGAGATACTGTCATAGAATTCAGGAGGTCTAGTTCAGTTGGTAGAGCTGCCGCCTTGTATGCCTGAAGATCTGAGGCCGCCAGTTCGAAACAACCGGAAGTACCCGAGAACTGACGACACGCTGATATACTGATGAGCTGACCCTCGGTGGCAGAGAGGAGTTGCCGTCAAGTGGAGCGTGGGAGGCGAAGGGCCAGAGAGAGGCCAGACCGGGAAGGAATCCAGCTGGAATGAGGAGCTCTATGAAAGACTAGAACTATTCAATTGTAAAAATCCCTACTGGGGTTTAGAACAGCCTGCCTATGTAAACCGCCTTGGATTAAAGTCTGAAGAGAAATCTGACGACCAAAAGAAAGGCGGTATATAAATACCTGTATAAATAAATAAAATTCTTGCTGTTCCAAGCAATGTTTTTTTCTGGAGCTGAGCTGGTGAAATGTTACTCAAGGCCAAGAAGGTCGAGGTGTTTCTTCAAACTTCTAGGCACTGCTCCAAGGGTTCCCTTGACCACTAGCACAATGTTGACCTTCTTCTCTCAGAGACACCCAAGTTCTATTCTCAGTTATTGTTGTTACAATTACACTTTTCAACAGAAACATTCACAAAGCAGTTCACACAGCAAAAAATGTGTTCTACTGTAATTATGTATTATAGTACCATGATCTGTATAGTACCATCAGTAAACCTGAAACTTTGAAACAGAAGGGGATCCCTGCACTGAGGGGCTCATGATCAGTGGGTCACTGGGGACAGGGGACGGGCGACCATTAACCAGAACAAGAAAACCAACTGCCTTATGGAACAAAAAGTGTATTTTCTGAACTCAAAACTGACCACTGAGACTGTTTGTCCCAAGAGCCAATGAGGTGTTATTATGACACGGCAGGGAACCAATAAGGCAGTGGTTCTCAAACTTTTAGCACCAGGACCCACTTTTTAGAAACTGGCAGTGATGGAAACTGGAAGTGATGTCATGACAGGAAGTGACATCACCAAGCAGGAAAATTGTTTAACAATCCTAGGCTGCAATCCTACCCACACTTACCCAGGAGTAAGCCCCATTGACTATCCTTGTTAAAAGCATATACATAGTAGCCTGTTCAAAGTACAGGTCTGTCACATTTCCCCCAATGCAGTCACATATCAGGGTAGCATCAAGTCTAATATATTAAAAATAAAGTATTGAAATGAATGGGGACCCACTTGAAATTGGTTAGCAATTCACCTAGTGGGTCCTAACCCACAGTTTGAGAAATACTGCAGTAAGGTGTGAATCTGAGTCAGCTCTCATTTCCATGGATCAGAGCTAATACTAGAACTCTTGCTCAGTTGTGTGAGTGTCATCAAGTTGGCCACTGGCTTTTTTTGTTGGTTACTGATTTGTTGGGTGACCTGTACTGTTATATATTAAAATAAATAAAGTTAATGAGGGTTACAGCAACCCATGTGATGCCACTGCATTTAAGTTGTGCAGATGATATTGCAATTTATTCTGCATGGTCTGTATGAGGAAGCCCATCAGGGGTGATGCAATGACCTCTTGCATTGGGTGACGTAAACCCAGGTGACACCTCTACGCATCATCTAGAAACAGGCACATGGGAAACAGGAGAGGAAAGCGAGGGGAAGTGTGAAGGATAAACAGGGAAAGAATACACACTGATTTCCTAGACGAGGCCTCATGTCGTGCCCCACAGTGCGGGCAATCTAAGAAGTCTTTAAAAAAATAAAAACGAGACATCCGCAAACAGCCACTGAAAAATACTCTGTGCTGGAATAACAGCACTCTCCTTGCTTAATATAAGAGAACTACCACTTATCTCTTAACTGATCTTAACTGGTGAGAAAACAGGATTCTGTTATGCAAGGAAGATGCTGGCTCATAAGCAGGCATTTCAGGGGGGAAATTCTGCTTTGTCCCAAGTTCTGTTTCAAGCCAAGCATTTCCCAGTTGTTGTCCCCCCCCTTTTCTTTCTTTCCGACTTGTTTCTGGACTTAAGGAGGTGACATCCTTACAAGGTGATGATCCCACCACAATTCAAAGCAGCCATGTTTGACGTCCAAAGCTGCGCTCTCTAATCGGAGCGAGGGAGAAAGTGTCGAGGCCAATGAAGTCCTGTTGATCCGGTCTGGATCGAGAAATCTTCCGCAGGTGTTTGTTTTCACAGATGCTAACCGATAATGAATAAAACATGGCGATGCCTTTTGTCTGCAGGAAATGTGACAAGCTCCAACCTTATGACTTGGAGAACAATGTGAAATATGAGTTTGAGCTCATCCGAAAAGCCCCTAACTAATCCAAGATGTTGGGCCGGCTGATGGGGGGTGATTTGGTTTGGAACAGTTTTATATTGTAACCTGGGGTGAGGGAGAGAGACTGAGGGGTGGTGGTGGTGCGCAATGCTCTTTTAAAAGACAGCAGGATGTGATCTCGGAGCAAAGATGATATAATACCAGGCATTAAAAGTGAAGGCACTCCTGACTCCCCTCTCTGTAACACAGTCTTAACCCTGTTGCTTTGGAGCCCAGAGGGAAAACAGAAGAGGACAAACCCATTCATATACCACTGTTTAACGAGCTAACACAAAGTAGTGACCTTTGTGAAGATCAATCTTTTTCTGAACAGGGATGGACGGTGTCCGTGTCCCCAGAGGCTGCTGTAATCCTTAATCTTGTGGTCAGAAGTGTATTTTGCTGCCACCCTGAGTGTTTCCACTCCCTACAGTAATACGTGTATCTCACCTTTCCTCCGCGAGGCTCAGGTGGCATAATAAGAGAGTGGGATAATTATGCTTTATCCTAAAAGAACAAAAGCCCTTTTTGAATCAGAGCAGGACAGGCTACAGCAGCGAAAGCATGATCAGTACAGTAGGCCCTTGGTGTCCACAGGGGATCTGTTTCCGGACCCCCTGCAGATACTCAAATCGGCGGATACTAGAATTAACAGGGATGGAATGGCACCACAATTCACCTGGAGGCTGCTCCCTAACCTTCCAGGGGTCTGGTGGGCTTCCCAGCCTTCTCAGAAGGCATCCCGGATGTGTCCAGAAGCCACTTCCAGTTCAGGCCGGTAACTTCTGGTTGCATCCAGGTGTTCTGAGGCACACAGAGATTGCACATGGCCTCTTCACGCCTCAGAACACCTTTGGGCATGACCAGAAGCCACCGCATGAACCAGAAGTGGCGTCACATCCCAACGGAGAGGCCCTCTGAGGCCCTCTGCAGCACACAAAGTGCTGTTTAATGCATCCATTTAGTCAGTAGCGCCTTTGTGGAGGGACCACGCTTTGTTTCTGAGCCTCTACAAAGTTTGAGTCATGCTGTGATTCTTTCCAAAACAAATGCACATCCCTAGTCCGAACTGGAGACAGCACCACAATTTGGAAAGAGTGAAACTGGAAGGGAATCTCGGGGTTCTTCCCAAGGAGAACCATCTGAGTATTTTCAAGGGATGTCAAAGAAGTTTCCTTAAGATGAGTGAAATTTCTCGGGGGGGGGGGGGAGGTTCTGCATATCCTTTCAACAGACATCACGTGCGCAATTTGAAAGACCCCTTTCTCCACAACATGCAGAACAATGGGGGCAGAGCTGGGAAATGGCTGGATATCTGTGCTGGATTAACCTAGTCGCAAAAATAGCATCTGCCACAAGCCCCGCGTTTTCGAGCGCCCCAAACTAAACGCTTGCAAACTGTCTCTCGCAATCATCACAATCACAATCATCCGTCTCACAAACTGGCATCTCACAATCTAGCAATCCTGCTGTTTACATGTCAGGGGAGATGCATGGAACGTAATCATTATGGACGTCATGGATAACATGATACAAACAAATAATTTCATTCAAGTTTAACTTTACTGCAGCACAATCCTATTGTATTTCAGCGCATGGCGAGTGCGCACTCTGCCAATGCCAGCTGTCGTACCCTTGCCAGAAAGCACATTGCAACAGCAGAAGAGTTTGAGATGCTGGTTGCACCAGCCTGCAAGTGCCCACAGAAGGCTAGTGATTCCTGGAGCAGATAAGCTTGGTGCAGGCCAGAAGAGAGGCAGGGGGAGGGTGGAACGGGGACGGAGATCCTTTATAACCCTTCATAACATATGCTACTATTTATAACATATTCTAACCCAGGGGTGTCAAACAGAAGGGCTGCAGGATGAATGCAGCCCTGGAAGCAATTTATCCAGTCTCTGTTATGATTGGGCTCTCCCATTGTGATTATCGGGCTCTTTCATATCTTGAAAGTATGAACAAGATTTGGACATTCTCTCTTCTGTCATTTGCAGGTAATGAGTTTTCTGTGTACGAACCAAGTGCTTATTTCTGGCCATCGTCTGCCTGATGATGTCACTTCCTGTTTATTGATGTCACTTCTGGTCCTCAGAATGCTAACTTTGGCTCTCTGTATGAAATGAGTTTGACACCTCTGTCCTAACCCATTATAACATATGCTACAGGCCCCACACTAACTTAAACCATTTTTGCCCAACGTTGCATATACGCAACAGGGATAAAATGTGCACACCTGTGGGTCGGGCAAAAATGGGTTAATTCAACCCTAAGGAGGACAAAGTGCCCCCATCCATCTCCAGCCAAGCCAAAGAAGCTGTGCCTTTCTTCTCTCTCCCTGCTCCCTTCCGTATCTATCACATTATATGTCTCAATAGTGCTGCCTTCTATTGAATCAGAACATTGGTATCTCTAGTTCAGGGTTGTTGATGGTGGAGGGTCTTTTCCATCACTTGCAACCTCAGCTCCTATTGACTGGAAATGCTGGAGGGCTGAACCTTTTAACTGCAATGGCTGTACTGGACCCCTATGCTACGGCCCCAGTCAAGGGGATCCATTGTGGCATTTCTAATCCAAGGGCTCATGAAATCTTGGAGACAAACTTAAGGCGTGGGAGAGATCCCTCTTTCATTTCTATCCAAGTTTCACTCCCCACTTGTTTTAAGCAGAATACATGCCCTGGGAAAATGCTGCCATCTATTGCGGTTTTCCACAGAACTTGCTTTCAATTTTTTTTTCAGTTCCTCCTTCTGCCAGTATTGGAATTACATCCCTGTGTTTTCGCTGGGGAGAGTCTGCTTCAGTGTGTCATCCCCCCCCCCCTCCAGTTCTCCTAAACACTCTTGATCATCTGGTGCATTATTCATAGTCATTTTGCCTGTTGGGTCAACTGAGTTCTCCAAAGCAGAATGTTTGGGTTCTTTTAAATTCATCAGAATATGTTGCTTGAAGGGCTGGATTCATTCACCACTGGGTTCCCCAGGGGACTACAGCCCCTGACCTCGGAGTATTTGGCAGCGTGATTTTACGCTGATGTTGGCCACTACGTGCAATCATTTTCTCTCTCTATTCTGTCTGAAAACTTTCTGTGTGTTTTTTAAACCCAAATGGCCTTTTTCCTGTCAGAAGTATTAACTGTCAGGGTAGTAAATGCAGCTGTTACATTCGGTTTTGGATTCTCCACTCTTAAGAAGGAGATAGAAACCTTTTGCTCACTCAGATTGGGAAAAAGCTTGAAACAAAACACTAAGGACCGACTCCCATGGTCCTATTTACAGTGGAAAAATTGCCGTACAGTTACTTTTATTTTTACACATGATAAAACTGAACACATCCTAGAAATTCATGAAGAAAAAAAAAATTCATCTGAACTAAACTGCTGGACCTGCAACAACCAATTGGGCCTCCAAACCCACAGCCATATCAGGGAGGGATGCCCAGGTGGTCATAAACCATCCATGGAAAGCAAGGTCATAACTAGGGGGGTCAAGGGAGTCCCCCCTTCCTCGTCCCCCCCGCCACCTTTCTTGGTTCCTATATGGAGGCCTTCAGAGGGTTTTAGGACAAAAACCTGAAGTGGGATTTTAGGCCTTCAGGAGGCCCCTGAAGGCCTTCGGAGGGCAGGAGAAGGCTGCATGCAGGCCCTGTGGTGGTTGAGGTGGCATTCTCCTTTTGGGGGATGGCATTCTGCAGTCCTGGTCCCTGGTGGCATAGGGGCCAAGACTGTCAGTGATGGACCTCACTGAACATGGATAATTTACCAAGGTGTACAGATGTGCTGTGATCTAACTCTCTCAGGGGGGATTTCAGAGAATTTCCCAGCTATAGGCAGGGGGTTGGTCTAGATGACCTTGTGGGTCAATTCCAACTCTATTCTACTTAGTAGACCTGCATCTGAGCACCTTGGGATCAAACTGGTCGCTCATTAAAAAACCCACTTATAGCTTTAGCCCTGAAAGGTTTGAAGGACTATCTTGTTAACTGAGACTCCCAGCAACCGCTTCCATTGATCCTAAGAAGCAATTCCTTTGGAGCATGGTTCATTTCTAGGTAAGCTGTTTGGGAGCTATTTCCTCTGAATCACCTTTCACAGATGTGCTCTGCTGGTGGGACCCGATGGTTTGAATTATGTTGTTTCATCGAAGGAAGGATGGCCTTTCCTCCTGGAAAGGGAATTGGTGTATCTAGACGTTCGGGCCCGTCCAACTTTATTCTGTGACCTTCTGGTGATGAGATCCAGAAACTGGATTCTCTGCAGAGGAAAATGTACTTGCTGGCTCCATGCTGAGTGCACAGGAGGTCACAGTATGGAGATCAAAAATGCAGTTGCCCCCGAGAGAGAGAGACGCAGAAGGAAGGACCATCACTCAAGGAAACCTAAGCCTAACTTCAACTAATAAGGCCTTTCGGTGCTCCGACAGAGCTCACATGAATCATTGTACGCACAACACAAGAACTTGTAAGCACCATGTAAGCCTAATTTTTCTCGGCCTGCAGCTGCCGTAACCAAGTCGCCTCGCTGTAACCTGTGCTTTTGTTTACCTTCCCTATGGGCAAATCCCTGGGCCTTCAGACATGCCTATAACCGTCCAAAATAGAAAGTGGAAGGAAGTGACCTCCACGCACACATGCACACACATGTTTTTTCCACCACAAACTGTGCATGAAACTTGGCACAGCTTCCTGGCCTCTAATTGATTCCAAGTGCCTCAGGTCGGCTGTTAGAAAAATTTCCTGCTCTCTGCTGAAGGGAAAGATGGGGAGTGGAAGAAGACGAGGGCCTCCTTTTGCCCAATTCCCGGGCTATTAAAATGAGTTCCACATTCTACCCTGATCTCAACTTGTTGGTTTTCAGGGATGGAGAAAGAGTTTGATATTTGGGAATCCTCAGCCTAGGAGGAAGACTGTCACCTGATCATCCATTCTGTCTAACATTATATCATTAGTTCTGCCAATGCCTGGTGATCGAAACCGGTGTTCTTCAACCTGTGGATCGTGGCTCCCATGGGCCAATTTGGGGGGTTGTGGCAACTTTTCAAAGCTTATGCAATAGAAGGCATAGATCCGGTCCAATCATGGTACTGCCTTATTATTATTATTATTATTATTATTATTATTATTATTATTATTATTATTATTAACAGTATTTATATACTGCTTTTCAACAAAAGTTCACAAAGCGGTTTGCAGAGAAAAATCAAATAACTAAATGGCTCCCTGTTCCAAAAGGGCTCACAATCTAAAAAGATGCAAAAGAATACCAGCAGACAGCCACTAGAACAGACAGTGCTGGGGTGAGGTGGGCCAGTTACTCTCCCCCTGCTATAAAAAAGGAGCACCCACTTGAAAAAGTGCCTCTTACCCAATTAGCAGGGGTAAAGGGGTATTATCAGGACTGAGTTCTTGATATAGTACTGCACAGCCTCTTCTTGCGATCTTGTCCAACAGGTCCTAAGCCAGCCCTGCTCAGGCTGATACCTCATAGGGTAGTATAGGGTCATGAGTCATAGGGTTGTTAGGAAGCCACAAGAGGTAGGGGGAAATGGGGCTGATGGCGGGCGGGTGGGCTGTTTGGGTCCCAGGAGGAGGGCAGGACTGGCGGTGGGTCCCCAGTCTGTCTGTTTATCTGGCATGAAAAAGGTTGAGGATCACTGACCAAAATCAATACTTTCAGACTTCCGACCTTGAATAAAAATTTTTTTATTGACTTACAGCCCAATCCTATGCACATCTACTCAGAAGTAAGTCCCATTAGAGTCTATGGGGCTTACTCCTAGGAAAGTGTGGATAGGATTGGGCTGCCGACTGTTGGGTAAGTCCTGCATGTCTTGTCGTAGCATCTCTGCATGTTAGAGAGGATTCTGATGGAGAGGGTCCTGTTCTAGGCTGCTGTCACCACCGAGCCGCAGACATCCATAAAGTGGGAACCAGAAGCCAGAACCCAAGTACAGCACCTACTGTTGTTGTCCTGACAAGGTCCCGGCCTTCACAGACCATTGAGCGATATTGCAACTCACTGGATTTGCTGGCAACCCCAGGCAGCCACTTTGTCCAGAAACAACCAGGGCTGATTGGAGGAGAAAAAATCACAAAGCATATACAAGTGTTTCCTTCATTATTGCTTTTCAGTAAACACAGCTTTAAGTGAGTCTCCAGTACAGGCAGTGTCCAGGTCAGACAATGCCAGACCCTGCAATTCTGGAGACACAGCCTAGTGATTTCACAAGACTGCCCACCCATGCAAAATGGAGAGGAAGGTCTTGTTCCAGGGTGGATCCCTGCCCGAAGGAGGTGGAGTTTAGCAGTAAAGAGGTGGAGCACCAATTGGACATGAGATTAGCATCTGCTGCCTGTCTACCTGAGGAAAAAAGCTGAAGAAACAGGGTCATTTTTGGCACACTGGCAACTCTTGCCCTGATCTGCCTCCCATACATAGCTGATGTCCAGCTTGGTGGGTCATATTTTGTGCCAGCCTGCATTATTGTGCCAGGCTGTTGCTGCTGCTGCTGATGTTGTTGGCAACCTTCAGTCTCGAAAGACTATGGTATCGTGCTCTGAAAGGTGGTTCTGGCACAGCGTCTAGTGTGGCTGAAAAGGCCAATCCGGGAGTGACAATCCCTTCCACACCGGGAGCAAGTGCAGTCTGTCCCTGGTCTGTCTCCCTGGCTATGGGCCTTCCTTCTTTGCCTCTTTGCCTCAGACTGTTGGCCAAGTGTCTCTTCAAACTGGGAAAGGCCATGCTGCACAGCCTGCCTCCAAGCGGGCCGCTCAGAGGCCAGGGTTTCCCACTTGTTGTGGTCCACTCCTAAGGCCTTCAGATCCCTCTTGCAGATGTAGCCACTGAAAAAGATGTTTTGCTGAAGAGGGATGGTTCCAATCCTCCTGAAAAATACAAACGGACACCACTTTAAAAGGTGCCTCTTTGTCCAGTTCACAGCAACTGTTACCTTGCAGATGCCTGATCTTGTATGATCTTGGAAGCTAAGCAGGGTCAGGCCTGGTTAGTACTTGGATGGGAGACCACCTGAGAATACCGGGTGCTGTAGGTTTATACTGTACCATAGTCTTCAGAGACTGAAGGTTGCCAACCAGGAACACTGAATCACAATTTGGCTGTGCCACACAACTTACCATGCATGTTTGCATTTCTAAAGACTGGAGAAGTACAGCTAGGAATATGAAACTGAAACCCAACTACATTTCTTAGAAGGCCACACTGTTTATCCATCTTTTAGTCCTTTCTTCTGAGTAAGTATCGGTTCCTTGCAGCTCTGGAAGGGAAGAAGGAAAAAGCTTGGCATAAAGAAATCAGATCAGATAGGCCATGTCAGGCACTCCAGCACATCTCTTGTTACAGCCAAGGGAAAAAATGTCGTTGTTGGAAAGTCCCAGGAGGACGTTGAGCAGTAACTGAAAGGATTGCACCAAAGCAGGGTTGTAATGCCAGAGTTCAGGCTCAGAATCAAGAGTATCAAGAGAGGAAGGAAAATAAACAGATAAAAAACTGGCCAAGGAAAGCAATGAAAGGCTGAAAAATACTGGAACAGACCACAAAGTTTTCTTTCCTCACACTTTAGGCAGGGCATATCTATAGATTACAGGTTTACTAGACTACAAGAAGATTCCTTTTTCCCAAGGAATCCTTTGTAATGAAAGGGGTCTTAGGGGGTCTTGGAAGGTCTTAGGGGTCTTAAGGGGTCTTAGGAACAAGCTCGAGACTCTCTCCAAACTATAATTCTCAGGATCTGTTGGGATTAAATTGATGCAATAGTGTTGAAAACTGATAATGACCCCCCCCCCCCCAAAAAAAAAAAAAATGCCTTCAGGAGGTTTGTGGAGTTGCAGCTAAAGCCATGAGGTTATAGATCAGCAAATAAGGCATAAGTTCAACCTCCACAGCAGTGTCATATAACATTGCACGAGGGTTGCAATGGAAGACCCATAGCCAGGGAGACAGACCAAGGACAGACTACACCTGCCTCCAGTGTGGAAGGGATTGTCACTCCCGAATCGGCCTTTTCAGCCACACTAGACGCTGTTCCAGAACCACCATTCAGAGCGCGATACCAGAGTCTTTTGAGACTGAAGGTTGCCAACAACAGGGTTGCATTGAGAGAGCCCGTTACTGGTGAGATATGGCCAGGCCAAGCAAGAAAAAGCATTGGGCAAGAAAAGTTAGGAGTAAGAGTTCAGGAGTGCTTTCCTTTCATGCCATCCAGTGGGCAATCCTTCATACTTTCCATGCCACAGAGCAGCAATTTTCAACCTCTGTCATCTTATGGCACGCTGACAAGGCACTAAAATTGTCAAGGCACCCCACCAATTTATTTTTTTTAACAATTGACAAGGCAATTGACTCACATCCCCCACTGGCTCTACTCATAAAGACCCTCTCACAAACTCCCATGGCACACCTGTGGATCGTTCATGTCGCACCAATGTGCTGTGGCACACTGGTTGGAAACCGCTTCCATGGAGGGATACTTCACACATTACACTTTTCAGATATGCATCTTATTATGCGTGCTCCTGGAATTAGTAAAACACGCATGCTGCATACAGATACATACACCAGAGAATTGTGAGGGGCTGCATTGTGGAACTAGTACAGAGATTTTGAAACTGGGAAATTTGAAATTTAATTTCCAGGTTCTTTTCAAGGAGAAACATATTTTCAAGGGGTGCCAAATGAGCTTTATAGATGACATATTGGGGAGACATACTGTGGCAAGGAGTTCCACAGACCAACCACACGCTGAGTAAAGAAATATTTTCTTTTGTCTGTTCTAACTCTCCCAACACTCAATTTTAGTGGAAGTTCCCTGGTTCCGCTGTTGTGTGAGAGGAAAAAGAATATCCCTCTATCCATCCCCTGTATAATTTTGTGCATCTCAGATGTCCCTCCTAAGGCATCTTTTTTTTTGTTTTAGACTGAAGAGCCCCAAACACTGTAGCCTTTCTTCATAAGGTCATCAGAGAAGGCCTTTTTACAAGTGCCGCAGCCTAGGGAGCTACGTGGGGAAGCGGCAAGAAATAGGGCCTTCTCAGTAGTGGCACCAACACTATGGAATTCCCTTCCCCTTGACTTAAGAACTGCTCCCTCTCTTGAAACTTTTCGGCAAGGCCTGAAGACTCTTCTGTTTAGACAAGCCTTCTGAGTTCCTGGCCTTTATAACATCTTTAACATCTGTTTACAGGCCTGATCCTTTTTTAATTTGCTGCGCTATGCTCTTATCTGACTAGTTTTTATCTGATTACTGTTTTTACAATATGTCATTTTTTACCTGTTTTAAACTATGTTTTTAATTTGTTTTAACCTTGTTTTGTAAGCCGCCTTGAGTCCCTTCGGGGAGAAAGGTGGGGTAAAAATAAAGTATAATAATAATAATAATAATAATAATAATAATAATAATAATAATAATAATAAGAGAGGTGCCCAGCCTAGTAATCATTTTGGTTGCTCTCTTCTGCACGTTTTCTAGTTCCACTATATACTTTTTGAGATGTGGTGATCAGAACTGGACACAATGCTCCAGATGTGACCTTACCATTGACTTGTACAATGGCATAACAACATTGGCTGTTTATTGCAGCATACTATTGCTGCAAGGAGTGAGATCAGTGGTAGGCACCCATCCAATGAGAACATGCCAGCATTGATTCTCATGCTTTTTCAGACTATACATCATCATGATCAAAGGCCAGGGAAGTCTCCAGTCAGTGCACTGGCTGGAAGTATCTCTCCACATTCAGTCTTTCCAGGTCCTATCTAGAGATGCTGGAGATTGAAGCTGGGAGTTTTTACATGCAAAACATGCTCTCTGTCATGGAGATTTGACCCTTCACAGCAGACTTTTCTGAAGAATAGCCTTGCATCAGTGGTTTGTGTGTGTGTGTGTGTGATTTTTATTAAATGAAGATTTTGTGTGTGAGCAAAATAATTCCCTGCGTTGAAAAATCAGTAGATAGCAAAAAACGTGAGCCCAGTAAGAGGGGCTACCAATCTCCCCCCTTCATCTCTTCTTGGAAGACACGGCCACCTACAGGTTGGAGGCTACAGGAAGTCAGAAGGTCAGAAAGAAAAGACATTATCCAAACTGTTCTGAATAAGTAAGGAAGGTGCTGATAGATACCAATAAAGTCCAAGCAGGTTAAAAGTGTGTTGGGGCAGGCAGGGGTTCTTTTCCCTGTAATAAATGCATCTGGCCCGTATTCCTGGCTAGATCATATGTCTGACAATATCCTCCCTTTAATGCTTTGCAGACTGACGGTATATTATCATACCCCAAGCCTGAACTCTACAGGGAAATAATGTCAAGGAATAGCCAAGGAAGTTTGTGCTCATAAAACCAAAGGGAGAGCGACTTCGACTCCAAGCATATCATGGAGATGGCTGCAAGTCATTGCTGTGGCCAACAGATGGCGGCCTTAGACTGCAAGATGGTGTCATCTCTAGGTTTGCAGGTACAGGGAGTGAAGATGGATAGGATGCCTCTTTCCAAGTCAGAGAAAGCAAGCACATGAAACTCAGTCTGGGGCATCTTTCGCTCTTATCTCTGTGCAATCAAAATTGACTCAGAAGTCTCACTGACTTAGAAGTCTAAGACTTAGAAGTCTCAGCGTGTGGTTGGTCTGTGGAACTCCTTGCCACAGGATGTGGTGATGGCATCTGGCCTGGATGCCTTTAAAAGGGGATTGGACAAGTTTCTGGAGGAAAAATCCATTACGGGTTACAAGCCATGATGCGCATGTGCAACCTCCTGATTTTAGAAATGGGCTATGTCAGAATGCCAGATGCAAGGGAGGGCACCAGGATGCAGGTCTCTTGTTATCTGGTGTGCTCCCTGGGGCATTTGGTGGGCCGCTGTGAGATACAGGAAGCTGGACTAGATGGGCCTATGGCCTGATCCAGTGGGGCTGTTCTCGTACAGGATAATTTTCTCATCTAGAATGGCCTTCTCAAGTCTTATAGCATAGACAGCCAATTTCCCCAAAGAGACAGGAAACTGGCTCTTTCTTTTAACTTAAAGCAGGACACAAGACTGTTAATTCTATCTGCTTTGGGCTGAGGTGTCATTCATCCAATTATGCCAAAGCAAAGGAATATCTGTTTTTCAATAAGTGCCTCTATATGCCAAGCTGGAGAAGCATAGCAAATGGCTGTGGCTTCAAGGGTTGGGGGTATTTTTTTCTGTCCTTCCTAAGGACAGAAGGATGGTGTAGTGTTTCAGCAGTTGGATCTGGAAGATCTAGGTTCAAATCCCCACTCAGCTACGAAGCTTCCTGGGTGACCCTGGGCCAGTCATGATCTCTCAGCCTCACCTACCTCACAGGGCTGTTGTGAGGACAAAAGGAAGGGAGGAACTATGCACACCACCCCAAGCTCCTTGGGTTAAAAAAACATGAACTATGTATTTTGCATGTCTCTGGATGACAAATGAAGTTTAAGCTTCGGGGCCCAAGAAGTGTCTTTAGCCCACATTGCTTAAAAACTTTGGGTTTACTCTATGAGAAGTGTTTTTAAAAACATAATATGTTATCCCCCCCCCCATAACTCAAAAACTATAAGGCATAGGAAATAATTATTCACACCAGTTATTGTGACATGTGAGATAATCCAGTACAGCAATTTTTTATCAAAATCTGAGAGGCAGTTCTCATCTGGTCTTTCCACAGATGTCTTTCCAGACGTGGTCTTTCCTACCACAGTCTTTCCATGCCCGTTCTCATCTGATCTTGGAAGCTAAGCAGGGTCAAGCCTGGTTAGTACTTGGATGGGAGACTGCCTGGGAATACTGGGTGCTGTAGGCTTATACCACAGTCTTTCCATGCCCGATCTCTTCTGATCGCGGAAGCTAAGCAGGGTCAGGCCTGGTTAGTACTTGGATGGGAGACCGCCTGGGAATACCAGGTGCTGTAGGCTTATACCATAGTCTTTTGAGACTGAAGGTTGCCAACCAGTTCATAAAAAAATAAAATAAAATAAAATGTGGTCCTCTATCATGGAACTACCCCACTGAAGATGATGACAGTGGTTACCCAGATCTCATTGTTGGTTGTGAAGGAGCCCCCATAACAGTTCAAACTTCAGGGTCCCAAAAATGTAGGTCCACCACTGCAGCCTAATTCCTGCCTGGTGTTCTCCCCCACCCCATCCCACCATGCACCAACCAGGTTCTTTCACAGGTCTGTGAGCTTCTGGGTGGGAGCAGAAAGCCTCCTTCTGCAGCAAGGGGGTCCTACCGTGACTGCTTTCAGTGGGCTTTGTAACATCTGTTGCACCCTAGTCTCACCACAGTAGCAGCAGAACAATGTGTTAGGCAACACCGTATACCACAGTAGAAGACAAGAATGAAGGGACAGGAAGGATTAGGACTCGATCTTCTTGAGAAGCTTGGTGTGACTGCAGATTCTAAAGCCCCCTAGGGTTTCTCATCAAGCTGAGAGAAATGAGGCACTGGCCAATCCAATAGTTGCATAGAGAATTTATCAAGAACAGGATGTCACGTTCAGCAGCTGTGGTGTGTTCACAGGGAAATGGAGCTCATTACATCTGAATTTCTCAAACTGTGGGTCAGGATGGCTAGGTGGGTGTCCCGTCCAAATTTTCCAACTTCCTTCTAATGCCCACTTTTTGGCTTATTAACACCCTCCTTTTTCAAGAACAGCAGCTGTGGTGTGCATAGAAATGAGCAGAACTCCTCATCAGTTGAGCAAGTAACAAGAATTTATTGCTACAAACACATACACTCCCTGCAAGTCCTCTTGCCCAGAGGCTTTCCCTCCCCAAAACTCCACTTAACTCAGTGGATAAAGGTCTGAAGCCTCCAGTTCAAGTCCACGGTCTAATCTCCAAAGCACAGTCCAGTCTTCCCGATTCAGTCTTCTGCAGCAGAGTCCCTCCTCTCCAGCAGAGTCCTGGCAGTCCTCTCTTCTGTGTCCTCCAGCAGAGTCCTGGCAGTCCCCTTCTCCCATAGGTCTGGGTTAGGTAGCATCTCCCTCTGGGTCAGGGTAGCTCTGTCTCCTTCTGAAGCTGCCTTTTATCCTTGGATATCTTATAATCCAAAATGCAGCTCACCTGCGAGCTACCTTGTTAGCCCCTTGTTAAGTCCAAATTAGGCTCAGGTGAGCCATCTCTTCAGTCCATGTCCATTCAAAGCCCCATCAAGGTCAAATGAAGCTCAGGTGTCCAACCAGGTCTCCATTGGCCTTGATTGATTACAGCTGTGGAGCCAGCCCTGCCCTTCCCAGAGCTCTCAACCAGCTGTCAAAACATGGGAATCGCTGTCAACACCACATCATCCACCTGATGACCTTCTGATCTTCCATTACAGTGGGTCACAACCAATTTCAGGCGGGTCTCCATTCACTTCAATGTGCATTTTATTTTTAATATTTAGACATGATGTGACCATGATATGTGACTGCATTTGGGGAAATGTGACAGATCTATACTTTTAAAAGGCTACTATGTGTGGGCTTTTAACAATGATAGTCAATGGGGCTTACTCCCGGCTAAGGATGGCAGTGTGGCTAGAACTGCAGCCTTTGGGATGTTACAGGAGTATTTTTTAAACAGAAACACAACTGCTTGGATGGGTCAGCAGGGATCTTTTTAAAATAAATTTTTATACTTCCTGTAAACTTTAAATTTACTTAGGGCACAATCCTAAGGTGCCCTGGGTCCCTTTGGGGAGAAGGGCGGGATAGAAATAAAGTTTTATTATTATTATTATATCCTAACCAGGTCTACTCAGAAGTAAGTTCTATTTTGTTCAATGGGGCTTACTCTCAGGAAAGTGTGGTTAGGATTGCAGCCTTACTTGATTTGATTTTGATGTATGGGGGGTGTTAAAAATTTTCCTGCTTGCTGATGTCACTTCCGGTCATGATATCACTTCCAGTTTAATGACATCGATTCTATTGGGTCCCGGCAGATTGTCATTTTAAAAGGTGGGTCCCGGTGGTAAAAAGGTTGAGAACCACTGCATTATATCATCGCAAGGTAGACTCTTGCACAGCAAGGAATTGTTGGGTTTATGGTTTGTTGTTGGCATCCTTCAGTCTCGGAAGACTATGGTGTCACGCTCTGAATGGTGGTTCTGGAACAGAGTGTCCTCTCCAGTGCGCGAAGCCTGGGTAAAGTAGGTATGGAGGATAGGCTGTTACCCATGCAGCAAATCCCCCCTCTCCACGTCGCTGAAATGGTCCAATGGAAAGGCAGAGACCA
Organism: Tiliqua scincoides; assembly: GCF_035046505.1. NCBI lineage: Eukaryota > Metazoa > Chordata > Lepidosauria > Squamata > Scincidae > Tiliqua > Tiliqua scincoides. The sequence goes on from NC_089831.1 coordinate 17,184,009, forward strand.
ATACGGTTGGTTCCAGCGGCGTTGCAGGAGTTGCCAGAACATGACTGTGTTCAGCCGACTAAACAGCCACCGGGTAGATGGGACTCGTCAGCCTGGGAAGGCAGCTCATCTGAGAGAAGGAAAACTCTGATCCCAAACCTCCACTACCTTGTGGCTACATCCAGTTATGGAAAAGGCTTCAGGAGTCAACCTCGAGGCAAAAACCTGAGCCGGAGTCCTTGAGGCAGTTCATGGGGTTTATGGTTATGTTGTCATTTATGGTTGGAAATCCTAGTAGCAGACATGGGTGTTTGACCCAAGAGGCGAAGCAGTAAACACAGGCCACCTGGGATCCCCTTTTTTTTCCATCCAGGGAAGGCCAGTGAAAGGTGCAACATTCCATTTGTTCCAATGTGTGCTTTCTGGGTTGAAAGTCCCATATCTTGCAGCATAACGGACCACAATGCTCTATAGTAAATAAATCCGGTGTGTTGCTACTTAATCTGAATTGATTACAATCCAAGATAAACACTGTGCTCTTCTTTGTGAATAACACTTTAAAAAAAAAAACCTACATGCATTATTTGGCTTGGGTTAAAGTACTTGCATTTGCTAATGTGGACTGTTTTTGTGTGATGAAAAGCCATTTATTTATAGCTCTTGCTTTGTCTTCCTCACCCTCACTCCCCCCCCTTTTTCTGGTCTTTGAAGCTGCAGCCAAACATTTGTGGAGTTATTCAGACAGGAACTTTAATGCCTCTCGCAGATTTGTTTGTCTTTCTTCTCAAGTCTTTGGCCCCAATCCAGCTGTAGCTGTGGGCAACTAGATGCAATGGTCATGTTGCCAAAGATCTTAAGGACCAGGCTTGGGAGACAAACTCATCAGGCTCATAATGATTGGACATATTATGAATTGAGCTGCATCTTCCTAAAAGCTGTTGTCCCCCCACAGCTTAAAATGCAAAACGAAATGCTGTAAGATTCTGCACATGTGCAGTCAGTCTTGAGAAGACCAGGTGCTCAAATGACCTGGAGAATGGCATTTGCAGAGGATAAACTCTGGGGTTTATCACCCACCTTCAGATATTTCTTCAAATACCCCCAGACTCCATATTATTATTATTATTATTATTATTATTATTATTATTATTATTATTATGGTTCTTAGAGCCAGGATGATGTAGCAGTTCTTGTGTTGGACTTAGACCTGGAAGATCCGTGTTCAAATCCTCACTAAGTCACAAAGCTTCCTGGGTGACCTTAGGCAAGTCATTATTCGTCATCCTAACCTACTTCACAGGGTTGCTGTGAGGGGGAATACAGGGAGGGAATTGTTTACATCCCCCTGAGTGGAGGAAGGGCAGTATAAAATTCTGATATATATACAGCCCACCTGATGCTGATGGCGGGATTTAACCTGTTGAGTATTGGATCCTTCTCAAGGACTTGGGATATTCACAGATATTTCCAAAACATGTGTGGTTGGTGTTGTTGTTGATGATGATGATATGCATCCTGTCTTTCTCAGAGTTAACTCAGGGTGACTTAACAGCAATGCAATAAAACTACAATAAATCTGTAATTCAGTAAAATAACATGTGTGTATGTTTGGGACCATACATGCACTAAGATACACACAACTCAATTTCACCCTTAGCAGGGCAAGCTTCTCTGTGGGATGATTATCATTATGTTACCCTCATAAGTATTCTGCCATGCATCTAGGATGTTTAAAGTGGCATACAGTACATGGTGTCCCTTTTATCTTTCCAACGACCCTGCGAGGTGGATTAACCTGAGAGGCAGAGATTGTTCCATGGTCAACCACTAATCTTTCTGGAACAACCACCTCCCTGGACTAAATCCAACACTGTAGCCATCACACCACATTATTTTTAAGCTTTACTTGATCAAATGATATGTAAAACACTAGATTGTTTTGTAAACCACCCTCAGCCTTCATGATAGGGAAGGATTAAAATCCAATACGGTCTCTCTTTCTCCCTGTCATGTGATAACAAAGATCTCCCTACTGCCAAGACCTTCCCTGATGTGTGTTCTTCAAATGGCATTTATGAGTATGTTTAAGATGCAAGGAATAGACTCTGAATAATGTCTCATCCACAGACTATTTTTGGCTACCCATATTGGCAGACAGAGTGTTTCAGTGTCTGCGCTGCAAGTGATAGTATTGGCTGGAAAAGTCAACGTCACATGAGAGCAGCCGATTGAAACGCTCTCTCTAATGTTCCTGGGCCTCTCTCTCTCTCTCTGGTGTCTGAATAAGGTTCTGCCCTCTGGAGCAGCGATAAGGCCGAGAAGCATGAACGATAACAAAGAGTAATTGATAAAGTGCCCAGCAACTCTGGATCGGTGCCAAAGACAATCATACAAGTCACATACCTTAATTCCATTCATTAGCTGAGCCATTCTTGAGGAATGATCTAATTTCCTCTCTTCAGAGGGACTTGTGTGTGTCAGAACTTGGAGACAAGTGAAGCTTCTATCTTGGAACTATCAAGGATCTGTGGGAGAGAGCAGACATGGAGGCCTCTTAGACACACAGCTGGTTTATCCTACCTTTATAAAAGCCACAAGGGTCCCTTTCTATCTGTTTGCAGCCAAGATTTCTCGACCAACGTTATGGGAAAGCCCATAGTGTAAAAATGCTTAATATGCACATGGACCTGGGAATCCTGAATCAAATATTCTCCCATTGCTCCCTAAGCAGTCAGCTGTCTGAGCCAAGGGCCAGAGGCTCATTGGAGACTGGGTGCTCTCCGCAGGTCAGATTGGGGGTCCCCGAGGGCTGCAAATGGCCCCTGGACCAGGGTTTGGGAACCCCCGGCTTACAGGGTACGTCTTGACACCAGAGCAGCTCAGCCTATCAGTGGGAAGAAGCACGGTCAACCTTCTAATGTTCACATAAGGCCTGGCAAGTGTAGGGTCAGACAGCTATTTCAAGGGTGACACAGGTCCACAGTGATAACAGCCAAAGGCATCTGTGGATTAACCAAGATTGGTCAGAAGCCCCAGCTGAAGTGCAGGAGTGAATGGAGAAGGATTTGTTGATGTTGCATGCCAAACGCAGGAGGCTGGTAGGACAGAGTCTCTTGTCTGAGCTGGACCCAAAGGATGAAGACAAGCAATCCACAAAACAGCCTACACCATGTGACCTTTCTGCAATGGCACCGAACTCCAGGTGTGTCAAGGAAACACACCAGGGTTGTGTCTACTGTTGCAGGTTGTCTCAGCAGCCTGTGTTAGGGTGCTGAGGCATCACAGAAGCTTTTAGACAGCACAAGAGTCTGAGGATACAGGGAAATTAGGGATTTTCATCATGCCCTCACACTTCCTTCAATAATGTAGCCCAATCTGAGATAAATAGTATTTAGTTGGAAGCTCTTTACCATCCACCCTAGCAGGGTCAGTTGGCTGTAAGGCAATTTGACCCATTTGGCCAAACTGGGCCCTGCACTAGAGCAGCAAGAGGACCGCCCACAACTGCAGCCAGCACCTCAATGTGTAGTTGACACTCTGGCATGAAATCTCCCATGCCAAGGCAATGCGAGGAGAGCAAGGCAAGCAGAGCAAGGATGGCCCTCCTTTTGCCCACTCCTGGGTACTATTGGCTTGAAATTGCCCCCCCCCACCACCCGAAGTAGTTGACTGTGACACTTCTGCTGGGTGTATCATTGCATCCTGGTGAGCAGGGGGGGGGGGCGTGGGGGACCTCACAAAAATGTTTTGCATTGAACCCCGTAGCTCTTAAGGCCGGCCCTGCACACTAGAACTAGATTCCCCTCCCCATTTCTCATGATGCTACATAAGAACATAAGAACAGCCCCACTGGATCAGGCCATAGGCCCACCTAGTCCAGCTTCCTGTATCTCACAGCGGCCCACCAAATGCCCCAGGGAGCACACCAGATAACAAGAGACCTGCAAGGCTTCCTGGGAATTGTAGTTAAGAACATAAGAACAGCCCCACTGGATCAGGCCATAGGCCCATCTAGTCCAGCTTCCTGTATCTCACAGCGGCCCACCAAATGCCCCAGGGAGCACACCAGATAACAAGAGACCTGCAAGGCTTCCTGGGAATTGTAGTTAAGAACATAAGAACAGCCCCACTGGATCAGGCCATAGGCCCATTTAGTCCAGCTTCCCGCATCCCACAGCGGCCCACCAAATGCCCCAGGGAGCACACCAGATAACAAGAGATCTCATCCTGGTGTCCTCCCTTGCACTGGCATTCTGACATAGCCCATTTCTAAAATCAGGAGGTTGCGCATACACATCATGGCTTGTACCCCGTAATGGATTTTTCCTCCAGAAACTTGCCCAACCCCTTTTAAAGGCATCCAGGCCAGTCGCCATCACCACATCCTGTGGCAAGGAGTTCCACAGACCGACCACACGCTGAGTAAAGAAATATTTTCTTTTGTCTGTTCTAACTCTCCCAACACTCAATTTGAGTGGATGTCCCCTGGTTCTGGTGTTATGCGAGAGTGTAAAGAGCATCTCCCTATCCACTCTGTCCATCCCCTGCATAATTTTGTATGTCTCAATCATGCTGTTTGACATCACTAGGCACTGCTCCCAGAATGCATCTGACCTGGCATCCTGAGATCTGGCCCTGGACACTGAGCCTCACTGAAGGCTGTGCATACCAATTCAATATCAGAATAAACACCCTCATGCTTCTTGTTCCTATGTCTCCTCCAGTCTACCCTGGTTGTTTTGGTATAAAATGGCTGCCCAGAGTTGCTGGCCAACAGAATTAGTAGCAATATTATATCATAAACCAAAGCAAGTCACTTGTATTGAATACACACACCCACGCACCAAAAAAAGAGAGGGATTTTATTTCTTTAGCCAGTATCCCACACGTGTTTATTATGGAAAGGACGCTCTGTGAATTATCACCGTCACTTGGGCAGAATTCATTAGCTGATGTATTCCTTCAGTAACTGATAAGGGTAAATTCTGGGTCTTAGTTTTTGTACCCAGCTGGAATAAATTTTGGCTCTTGCCTTGCTTGAGTGGGAGGGAAGGAAACAGGGAGAGATGCAGCACACTCCACAAATCCATAGGCTGCAGCCATTTATTGCACTTTAACTATATGTGTGTATAATGGTCTTGGCAATTTAAGGGAAGCTTGCCTGCTAACAGCAGCCCAGTAATGTTCTACTCTGGTGTCAAATGAAATGGACGAGCAAGATGTGGTTTCAGAATGCTATGGAAACTGTACAAACCAGCATCCAGCTATCTCTTTAATAACCTAAACTCTTGACCCTCCCCTGCACAATCTGGCATCCAGCCCCGAAGATGTACAGAGGTGATAAAACCACTTGCCAAGCTCCTCTTGTTGTCTGGTTTCAGCTGGGATTGTGGGTCGCGCAGGGCTGTCAGATTCATTCTGGGATATTCCAAAAAGGTCCAGCTGCTCTCCTTGAGTCAAAAGCATTTTGTGTCTACAGAACACATTCTGGCAGTAGCAGAAGATGCTTAGGAGGTTACACATTGCTGGATCTGAAATGGTGCAGGTACTTAGATCACATAAATACATTTATATGTCCTGTATATGAGGCCAAAGAACGTCAGTTTCCTACCAATATAAGCAGAAGACTCGTGAGTGATCAATAGCACTAGACAAGCCCAAAGGCAATTCCTAGCGGGGTACTTGTGGCTCCTTGGCTTGCTTGAGAAGGCTTATTTTATATGAACATACTTTACACAGAGTCAAACCATTTGGTCCATCTTGCTTGGAATTGTGTACATCAGTGGTTTCCAAACTTTTTAGCATCAGGACCCACCTGAAAAAAAGTTTCACTTTACTGCTGCTGTATACTTTGGGGCTATAATGGCGATTGGGAAGCAGTGCTCCCCTCACTCAGTAGCTGGCTGTTTAACCCTTGATGCATATAGCCTAATCTGTCTTGTTAGTTTCACAACCCACCCAAAAAATGGGTTGCAACCCACTGGAGGACCACAGACCCACAGTTTGTGAACTGCTGGTGTACACTGATTGGCACAAGTTGTCCAGGGCTTCAGACAGAGGTCTTTCCCAACACTATGTGGAGGTACAAGGGACTGAAGCTGAGGGCTGTTCAGCATGCAAAATATAAGAACATAAGAAGGGTTCTGCTGGATCAGGCCAATGGCCCCTCTAGTCCAGTGACATTCAGTCAGAGGAGGCCGATGAGGCAAAGCCTCCCATGTCCTGACCTTCTCCAATGGAAACAAAGCCTCCAATGAAAATAACCTCACATACAGCGAGATACTAGAGTTTGTGGCAAGAACAGCTCAGTCTCCTCTGTGATTGTGCATGTGCTCTACCCAGTTTCAGAGTGATTGCACGATCACAAGGGTTGGCTGAGTTGTTACTGCAAGCTCTAGTCTCTCTGAGAGATTCTCTGATACTCTCCGAGTCTCTCCAAGGGTCTAGAGCTGCAGCAGATGAGAGCTCAGCCTCTGTTGTGATTGTGCAGGTGCTGGAGCAACTTGAATGCCTTGCGGTGTGACATCATCACATCACCTGGCGGTGTGATGTCATCACATGCAGTGTGATAGCATCACATTGCTCTACTTCCAGACCTGCCTCCCCAACCTTGCTGTAGTCCAGCTTCCTGTATCTCACAGTGGTCCATCAGGTTACTCTGGGAACACCCTGGACAACAAGATAACAGTATCCTGTTGCGTTCAGACATAATCTTTAGGAACATAAGAAGAGCTATAAGAACACATGCTCCACCAATGAGCTACAGTCTCTTTCTTTACTGGAGCTTATCATCCATAGCTGATCCAAGCCACATAATTCAGTGCAGGCAAGAAAATGTGTGCAGTGTGCCCGCTCCATGTGTCTATATAGTTTCTGAAACTGCGAGATGAGCTGGCAGAAAGAGACACACAAAACAACCAGATGATCCATTCACAGGATTCATCCTGAGTTCTGAGTCAATCTGCAATAACATATTTCTGGGAGGGAAAAAAAAGTATATATTTGAGTGGGTGAAATTTGGCGTCAGTTAATTCCCAGACAGAGCTTTATATCACCCGTGTCACAAAACCATCTTGCTTATTGATGCAGTGGCAACTCTCCCCCGCAGAAAGGCCCCAAAATGTCCAGAGAAACTGTTCCCATCCTCCGAGCATTGCAAACAGCTTTGCCTCTGGTTCACAGATTAAGAAACTGACAGAAATATGGGGCTAGCCCGGCCCTTGTGATAAACGCAGCAGTGGGAAAACCATACAGGAATTCTGTATAGGATACAGATGTAGAGGACTTATGCATGCATGTCATCCAGGGTATACAATCCAGGTAAACATATTTAATCCCCTGACGGCTTCTGAACTTTCAGGGATTTTATGGTTGTAGGTTGTGGGAAGATAGGCAGAGATAAATATCTGCAATAACCAAGTTACAAGTTAAAAATAACAAATATCTGTTCATCACATACCAAACGGAAACGGCCAGTTAGGAAGTGATTGAAATTCTTTGTTCTTTTCCACAAATGTCATAGTTCCACAATGCATCTGAAAGTGAACAGGAGACCTTTACATGCCTGAAGAGGTAAACTGCTTTTCACTTTTCATTGCCCAATCCTAATTTGCACTAGCACAGCCAGGCAGCATGTTCTGCGCTGCATCCAGTGCAGGTCAGAAGGCAGCTGGAGGTGTCCTCAGGGTAAGGGGACATTTTTCCCCCTTACCTGGTATTGAGCCCCAGTCTGCCCTGTGGGGCTTCTCAGCTCTGCACCAGCTATATAGCTGGTGCAAATTCAATGTAATACCGAGAGATGAAGAGTAGCTTCATCTGTGTGGTATTTTCACCAACTTGTAAAGTTTTAGAGAAAGGGAAGCTATCTTTTTTTCTGCAGATAACTGAAGATAATTCTCAGGAAGCCTGTCTAAGCTCTTGGCTGTGAATCAGACTATTGTTATTCCGCGTCTCACACAGTACGGGCAGAGCTCTCCTGGCTGTGCTTCGTTATCCTACTTTATGTTCATAAAGACAGGATCAAATTTAGGGTTTTTGAAGGATGTGGTTGAGTGATGAATAATTTGGGGAGTGTTATATCATCACACACAACACATATGCACACAGCTGGGATGTTGTTTGTTTTTGTGATGCAACCATATACAGGGCGATGATGTAGTATAGTGGAACTAAGGTTGCAGTTTTATGTACACTTTCCTGGGAGAAAGCTCCAGTAAACACAATGGGACTTTTTGAGTAAATGTACATCAGATTGCACTGTTAGCATATGAACTGTGAAGGAATTTTAGGGCCAGATTAAACAATATGAGTGATCAACCAAAGCCCATCTACCATAATGACAGGGTTCCTTACAGGTATCCAATGAATGGATCCAAGACTCATGAAAAGAAAGGATATCTAATTGTACCTCGACAGAACAGTCAGGGTTGACCATTTTCCAACAGCATGAATTTTGATCTACTGATCTCAAACCCCAAAACTATCCTGCCATTAAATGAAAGGGGCAAGTTACCCTCTAGAATCACTTGAAAGCCTCCCTGAGGCTCCCAACATGGTTGGAAACTGTGTTTCCAGTTTTCTGGAACATCAGGGAAGCTTCAGGAGGCTTCCCCGATGTGAGCTGGAGTTGTGCAAGGCTCCATGTGTTCCAGGTAAGTGGGGGGGGGGAGATTTGCACATGGGGGATAGCGGTATCCCACAGGGGGCGCCATCATGAACCTTTACCCCAGGGTGCGGAGTTGGGGAGGTCCACTACTGTCCAGGTTCAGGTTGAAAGAGAAGATGTTTCAGACCTCATTGATAAATTAAAGATCAATAAGTCACCGAGACCTGATGGCATCCACCCTAGAGTTATTAAGGAAGTAAAGAATGAAGTTGCTGATCTCTTGACTAAAATATGCAACTTGTCCCTCAAAATGGCCATGGTGCCAGAAGATTGGAGGATAGCAAATGTCACACCGATCTTTAAAAAGCGAAAGAGTGGGTGTCAGTGGGCAATTTTCACAATGGAGAGAGGTGAAAAGTGGTGTGCCCCAAGGATCTGTCCTGGGACTGGTGCTCTTCAACCTCTTCATAAATGACCTGGAGACAGGGTTGAGCAGTGAGGTGGCTAAGTTTGCAGACGACACCAAACTTTTCCGAGTGGTGAAGACCAGAAGTGATTGTGAGGAGCTCCAGAAGGATCTCTCCAGACTGGCAGAATGGGCAGCAAAATGGCGGATGTGTTTCAATGTAAGTAAGTGTAAAGTCATGCACTTTGGGGCAAAAAATCAAAACTTCACATATGGGCTAATGGGTTCTGAGCTGTCTGTGACAGATCAGGAGAGAGATCTTGGGGTGGTGGTGGACAGGTCGATGAAAGTGTCGACCCAATGTGCGGTGGCAGTAAAGAAGGCCAATTCTATGCTTGTGATCATTAGAAAAGCTATTGAGAACAAAATGGCTAATATTATAATGCCATTTTACAAATCTATGGTAAGGCCGCACCTGGAGTATTGGGTCCAGTTCTGGTCGCCGCATCTCAAAAAGGATGTAGTGGAAATGGAAAAGGTGCAAAAGAGGGCAACTAAGATGATTGCTGGGCTGGGGCACCTTCCTTATGAGGAAAGGCTACGGCGTTTGGGCCTCTTCAGCCTAGAAAAGAGGCGCCTGAGATGGGACATGATTGAGACATACATAATTATGCAGGGGATGGAAAGAGTGGATAGAGAGATGCTCTTTACACTCTCACATAACACCAGAACCAGGGGACATCCACTAAAATTGAGTGTTGGGAGGGTTAGGACAGACAAAAGAAAATATTTCTTTACTCAGTGTGTGGTCAGTCTGTGGAACTCCTTGCCACAGGATGTGGTGACTGCATCTGGCCTGGATGCCTTTAAAAGGGGATTGGACAAGTTTCTGGAGGAAAAATCCATTACGGGTTACAAGCCATGATGCGTATGCGCAACCTCCTGATTTTAGAAATGGGCTATGTCAGAATGCCAGATGCAAGGGAGGGCACCAGGATGCAGGTCTCTTGTTATCTGGTGTGCTCCCTGGGGCATTTGGTGGGCCGCTGTGAGATACAGGAAGCTGGACTAGATGGGCCTATGGCCTGATCCAGTGGGGCTGTTCTTACGTTCTTATGCCCCAGTGGCAGCAAACCCTAACAAGTCCTATGTTAGGGTTGAGTCAAGAGCCAAGGTCATCAGACAATGGTTGCGTAAGGAAAGACAGTGCTCCAATAGGAAGCCTCATTCATTTCTTTTTGCCTAGGAGGGACCAGTGGGGAAGGTAGTAGATGGGACCAGTCCAGTACTTGAAAGTTCTTTGTGGCCCAGAAAGATGTTCCAACCTGCGGTTCTGGAGCTCACCACAAGGGGCAGCCACTTCAGTCCAGAACTCCAGTGAGTTCTGATGCTAAACTTCCATCGGCAAATGAACCTTACCGCCTTTCTTAGCAGTTCTGTTTATGAATCTCAGTAACTAAGCATGCACCCTTGTGCATTCACACAGATTCTTTCCAGAATCTGTGGGTAACTCCCAAAGCATTCAAGTAAGTAAGTAAGTAAGTAAGTAATGATGGAAGTCCTGAGTGTGAATTCAAGGTCAGAAAAGTAGGTAATGTAAACAGCAGGTCAGGGATTTTGAAATTCTCAGGCACACCCTGAAAAGAAGGGGGGGAAAAGGTCTAAGTTATTGTTGAAACCGGTAAGACAATCAATCCCTTGTGAGAGAAGGCTGTTTAGAATGAAGATTTGTCCCAGGCTTCTGTTTTGATATCCCGACTTCTGTTTCGTTGCTTTTTAGCTTCAGCATGCTGTGTCCAAGATCACTTAAGGGACATGAACGCTGATAAATTATCTGGGAATTTCTCCTGTTAATTCCACCCTCCCATTTCGTTGTGGTCTCCCTCCCAAAGAGTCTTCTTGGCCTAACAGGATAACACTTAGGATCAATCCCCTCTGACTCAAAGGCCATGTGGACTTTCTCAGAAGTTTTAACCAGGTTGAGAATCTTGTACTGTGTGGCATGTTTATTTATAATTTCCCCACCAACTGTTAGTCTTGGCTGCAGTGTGTACTTTGGAAAGAATGTTGGTTTCCAGAAATGAGGACACCAAACCCACCAGGCTGAATCCCAGTGCCCTAAGACTTGCTTTTTATAGGGAGGAATATTTGGATACCGCATTCCTAAGCTCCAAAATGTAATTTCTGATACCAAAATGATCAAATGAAATGAGCATATCGCCCTCCACATAGATCTTACTGCAGAAATCATGGAGTTATATATTATTTTACCATCTTAAAAATACTGTGCTGTAGTTTGGGTTGAGAGAAAATGACTGGCTCAAATGGACTCAAGGAGGTTGATGAGCAAACAAGAATTTGAACGCAGCACAACAGGTCAAAATTGGATATGCTGTCCACTACAACTGGATGTCAATTAATATCTCTTCTTAGCTTAAAACTTGAACAGGAAGAATAAAGATATTTCAAATTGTCATGCTTTTCAGTGGTTTTGGAAATTTGAAATTCATGCTTTGAATGGGATAATTTTACCATGGAATTTGAAATCTCAAGGAAGGGCATTGCTTTATGGTTTCAGCAAACCTCAGACATGGTATCTCCTCAGCACTCAGTGGTCAAACACCTTAATAATAATAATAATAATAATAATAATAATAATAATAATAATAATAGATCTGTTGTGTGAAGAATTCTTATCTGTCCTGAATCTCTTGACAATCATTGGCTAGCTATGGTTTACACTGATGCAAGAGAGTTAGAAAAAAATCCTCTTTTTCCATGCCATGTGTACGTTGCATAAACCTCTATCACAGGGGTGTCAAACTCATTTCAAACCAAGGGCCAAATAGCATTTATGATGCCTGCTGAGGGCCAGAAGTGATATCGTTAGGCAGGAAATGATGTCATTAAACAGGTCATAACCAAAAATAAGCACTTTTTCTCACTTAGGACCTCATTAGCTGCAAATAAGAAAAAATATGCAAATCTTGATCATATTTCAAGATATGGGAGAGCCCAATTTTCATGTGTGCTGCCCTTTCAGAAGTAACACCTCAGCACTGCTCAGCAGATGACAGCCTGGGGGCCAGATAAAAAGATTCCACGGGCCGCATCCGGCCCCCGGGCCTTATGTTTGACACCCCTGCTCTATCATGTCTTGTCCCATAGTCAGCTTTCCCCCCTTGCTTTCCTAAACTAAGATACTCCAGCTCTTTTCTTGCAAGGTAGGCACTCCAAACTTAGATCAAGGTTGATTTCCGTGATTCAGAAAATATTCAAGCATTGGAAGAAATATCAGAATTTGCAAGGGAGCATTTTTGAGGCTCAGTTTATTCAGGGGATGCTGAATTCCTCTGGAAAATAGGGAGAAATATCACCTTTATTCCTACCCCTGCTTCTGGGTCAACTGAGAGGAGTGACAGGTGAGTCTTGAACATTGACTCCACTGGCAGTCCCTGTCGGTCAAACATCTGGAAATGGCCTCCCCATCAGACCAGTCTTTTCTCATAATAAAAAAATACATCTGGAAAAGAAAAAGGAGAGGAAGATTATTCAAGAGGGCTCCATCTGTGACACTGTTAATGATTTCCAAATGCCTACTGGCCAGACAAGAGCTGCTATCAATCACGGGCCGAGGGAGACCATGAAACAGATACTACACAAACACTGTGCTTTTCTGGGTCACCACGAAGCTAATACTTCCATAAACATTGGGTTATGACATGTCCAGCTTCATCTCCATCAGCACATTGTGCTCCAGTTTGACTGCAACCTGGGTGGGACTAGTGGGGGTCTCTGCTTCTTGGGTGAGACAGAAGATGTCCATGAATGTTGGATCCAGCTCACTCAGAACCTGGTCTGGCTCCACACTTGCTGGGTCATGCTGCCTTACTTTATCTAGGAGCAGTAGCTCTCTAATGAAGTATCACTAGTAACTGCTAGTGGGCCATGAGAAACCATGATGTTGAAGGCTCTTAGGAACCCAAAGTATTCATCCATGCATGCTCTTTCTCATGAACAGGACAATCCCTATGTTCGACATTTGCCCTCTGCCAATAAGCACTGAATGAAGGAATTCTGGAGAGGGCATGACCCAACTCTGAAAGTTGTGGCTAGCTGGCATGTTCCCATTTGGCCGTAATGCATTGGTTCCACCCTAGAAGATGATCTGCAAAAAGCTAGATTGTGGGTATATTGAATGTATCATGTGAATGGTGCTTAAGTATCAGGCCTGCCCTTATTCCAATCATACTCTGCCAGGGGTGGCAAAGTCTGCACATTGTCGGTAGGTGCAATTCAAGAAAGGTAATTCTGTAGCTATGAACCTGCACTGAACAGTAGCTCAGAGTCTGATATCTGGTTAGACAGAGGTTGGAAAGATTGGTCCCAGTTGCAGGCCTGGCCCTTATTGCTTCTGGAGCTTGGATCTGCAAGCAAAGAGACCCCTGAGTGAAAGACCCTGAGCTGGAGACTCCAGAGCTAGAGACCACAGCATCAGAGTCTTTAAGGAACAAGCCCCACCAGTGACCAGAACTTTGCACTCCCTTGAGCCTCCACATCAGTGCCAGCAATGAGCCAGGAGGAAGGTGATGGTCTGAAGGGAGGACTTTCTCAAGGCTGGAAAGAGCAGTCCGAGCCTGGAGGTATTTAAAGTCTCATTCTGCCTCCAGTGGTTGCTTGAGCAAGTTGTTTGCATGGAGTTCTTCAAGTGGTGCTGCAATCCTGACCTGCCTCACCTGACGGACTCTCTCTGGGAGACCAGAAAAGGGCAGGTGCAGCAGAATGACCTGTTCTCAGAAGAGTCTGACTCTCCCATCACAGCATGAGTTCTTGTCTCCCTTCCATTGATAGGCACGTTCAGAACCATGACTTCCACCAAAGCACAAAGGGGTGAGAGCTCCCTGAGGGCTGGAAATTCATCCTTTATCACCCTGTAGTAAAGTAAAACTTTCCAGGTGTAAGAATGATTTAATTCAGGAAGTAGAAAAAGCAAAAAAAAAAAAAAAAAAAAAAGATCTGAAACATTGGGGGGGAGGTCACCATTCTGGATAACTTTCCATTCTGACATCGTATTTTCCATGATTAAGGGAGGAGTCCTAACCTTTGCACTCAGAAAGTCCCAGGATCTCCAGTTAGGCAGAGAAATAAATCCTGTCTAAAGCCTGGGAGAGCCCCTACCAATCCATGTTGATAATACAGAGATAAACAAGCCAATGATCTGAGTCAGTACAAGACAGTGCCCTATGCTTATTCCTCCATGGGAATTGCCCAAAAATTCGCTCTAGTTCAAGTGGAGGAAAACATTATGTCAAAGTCAGTTCTTCGTTCCCATGTTGAAGAACAATCTACTTCTTCAAATGTAAGCAAGCTCCAGGCAAAGGGGCAGTGCACTGTAGGTCACGCAATGAGGTCACACCTCACATGATGAGGTCACACAAGTAGCTTCTGAAACTATCACTGTAAACGGATATCTTTAAGTTTACTAGCAAATGACCCCGAGCCATTTTCTCCCTTAATTGGAAGCTAGGCCCACAGGCCACTTGGCAATATTTTATTTATTTTAAAATCATGTACAAAATCAAAGAACCACCCCCCCCCCCAAAGCTAGGAAGAGCTGATTCCAGGTGCCACATGCATTTGGAGGTGGTAAATCAGCTCATTGAAAGCTGTGCTTTCTACCTCAGTAGCTTTTCATGGATGGCTGTCAGAAAAATGAATGACTTTTTTTGTTTTGTTGTTGTTGTTGTTGAGAGAGAGAGAGAGCGAGCAAATTAATCACAAGGTTTCACCAGAATACTGTTATGTACTTAACACAGACCAGAAAACATCTCTCTCTCTCTCTCTCTCTCTCTCTCTCTCTCTCTCTCTCTCGTTCTATGACTGCAATCCTATGCACTTACTTGGGAGTAAATCCTACTGCTCTCAATGGGGCTCAGGGCCCAATCCCATCGAACTTTCCCATGCTAATGATGCAGCCATGCCAACAGGGCATGCACTACATCCTGCAGTGGGGGTGTCAGTCATGGAGGCCTCCTCAAAGTATGGGAACATTTATTTTCTTTCTGGAAGTGACGAGTCATCTTCTGAGGGCTCCAGAAGGCCTTAGTAAGGTACTTCCAGTTTTATATAAAACTAGAAGTACCTGTCTAAGACCTTCTGGAGCTTTTCTAAGGCCCAGAGAGGCTGTGTACAGCCTCTCCAGCCTTCAGAACAACTGGAATTAGGTGACACTTTTGTGGCACTGTGTCAGGTAAGGCATTGCCTCATGTGCCTCTAGTGATTACATGTTCCTGATTGGTAAGGGGGTAGGGGCAGGTGCTTCCACAGAGTGCCTGCTGTTCTCCCCTCTGCCAAGACTGTGACAGTCTCAGAACTGTCCCTTACATTGGTGAGCTGCACTGAGCATCCTGTCATTGGACAGCAAAAGTGGGATATATTAACAAAAAATATGTTTCATCCACTCCTCCCTTCTGTGAGGATTCGAAAGGTCATCAGATGAGCTGTTCATGGGAAGAACTATTTGGAAAAAGAAGTGTGTGATCCCCTGCTCTTTCTGATGCAAACACAGTTATCTACTGCACTCTAGACCTGGGTTGGTCTGGAGGCAACTGTTTCTGGAGAGGGCTTGTCCTTTGTCTTTTTGATGTCACTTAGTCATCACTGGAAGGAAAGAATTGGGCACCTGCTGCAGATATCAGATGTAGGGTGAGGAATCCCTTACTTTGATCTAGGAAGAGCTATACAGAAAGTTGCCTTTTATACTCAGTCAGGCTGGCATCCATCTAGCTCAGCATGTCTATTCTGATTGGGTCCCATATAGAAATCCTCCTGTCCTGCCAGGAACTGAACTTGAGACCTTCTCCATATAAGATGCATGCTCTATCATTGAACTTCAAGTGGAAACCCATTTACAACAGAGACCATACATGTGAATTTCATTCCAGTGTGTTTATAAGGTGCCTTGAAGACCAAAAGAGTGGAACAATAGGATACAAACCTGTTAAATAAAGGAACACTGTTGTGGCTCTCTCAAGTCGCTAAAATGAAGATTAAAATCAAGCCCTCTTCGCCATTTTCTTCTTGGTTCCTCCATCTTGTTGCCACTTAATTGGCCTTGATCCTTTCAAAATAAATGCAAGTTGGAAACATTTCTGTTCCCACCACTGGTCTGGCACCATTCCTACAATAGCTGTGAGACTTAGGGTTATAAGCAAGTTACTTCATACTGCAAAAGCTTCCCTTTGTCCCAAGGGATCCTCAAACCATTTATGTAGTCTATGTATCCAGTACAGAACTTAGCCTCTTTAAAGACTGTTCTTCACACACACAAGCTGTTCCTTATTATTATTATTTTTTTAAAAACAACTTGTAAAGTTTTAGAGGGTTCCCTGTATCAGTAAAGATCTAAGTGCTGGAATTGGAATTGTTGTATGCAGAAAGTGAACATGGAGATGGACCATGTTTTTGGGCCAGGTGACCTGGGAAGATGTGAAAAAGGAACTCAGCAAGGCTCAGATCCACGTTGGGACAATTTTCCCATTGGGAACTGCTATGTGAATTGAAGCAGCCTAAAACTTGAAAGTATAGGACCAGCCTGTGACTCTGTATTTTCCTAACTCTGCATGCAATCTGCATGACTCTATACCAGTGGTTCTCAAACTTATTAGCACTGGGACCCACTTTTTAGAATGACAATCTATCAGGACCCACCAGAAGTGATGTAATTAACTAGGAAGTGATGTCATGGCTGGAAGGGACATCATCGAGCTGAAAAATTTTTAACACTCCCCATAGAACAAAATTAAGTAAATGGAAACAAAGAAAAACCCTCCTACCATCTCAAGCAGTTGTTGATCTGTTTAAAGAAATAAATTCCCCAAACATCTCAAAGGCTGCAGTCCTACCCACACTTAACTGGGAATAAGCCCCATTGACTGTCATTGTTAAAAGTGTATACATAGTAGCCTGTTAAAAGTACAGATCTGTAACATTTCCACAAATGCAGTCACATACCATGTTAGTATCAAGACTAATAGATTAAAAATAAAATATTTAAATGAATGGGGACCCACCTGAAACTGGCTTGCAAACCACCCTGTGGAACTGTGGGTTGGGACTCACCAGTGGGTTAGGATTTGATTGTTGGCGTGTCATGAAACTGACAAGCTGATGGCCGACAAGGAAAAGGTACTGAGCCCTATAGAAAGTGAAACTGAATTGCACTGTGTGTTTACTCATGACTCAGTGAATGTGTCTCAGGGCACAATCCTAACCAAGTCTACTCAGAAGTAAGTCCTATTTTGTTCAATGGGGCTTACTCTCAGGAAAGTGTGGTTAGGATTGCAGCCTCAGTTCATTTTGAAGGGCAGGCCTAGAGGAACACAATGCCACCAGAATGGTCCCAATCTGACAAAGACAGGCCCAAAAAGCACTTGAGAAGCAAGTCCCTCCCTTCCAAACAGATGAATGTATTGAGCCCTATGGAAAGCTAAACTGAGCCACACTCACATGTTTACTCGCAAGTAAGCAAATGTGTCTTGTCTCCTATTGAAGGCCAGGCAAAGGGGAAGGCAAGTCTACCAGAATGGCCCCAATCTGATGAACGCGGAGCTCAACAAATGCTCCAGAAGGCAACCCTTCCTCCACCATAATAAAAAAGATAAGACAGAGATTTGAGTTTGTAAAGTGAAATCATTATTATTTTTAGTCTGGTAGCTAGATGGGTCCTGATAGTGTGTCATTTTGAAAAAGTGGGTCCTGGTGCTAAAATGTTTGGAACCACTAACTTATATGGAAGAATGAAGTTATCATTCATATAGGGGGGAAAAATCGCCTGGAACTTTACTTCCAATTCCTGTTCAACACTGGACTCAGTGACAGATCTTTGTTTTGAATCGGATAACCTTGGTTTCATTTCTCCCCAAATTTGAAGAATTATTGACCTGCTCAACTGGGTTAATTTGGAGATGAATGACACTGTGTGTGTGGAGTTTTGTGTATCTAACAGTGCTATGGAAAGACTATGTGACTACATGCACATTTGAAGTGATTTTGGAAATTTCATCTCTTTCCCTGGAATTGTTTATCGAGACTTGGATAACATCTCGCCTTGGATGAGGAGAAGAATATTTTAAAAGTCTCCCCATGATTAAACCCCGACCCTCAACACACTCCCAGGTTGTGCGCATATGAAAATTATCACGATCACTGGCAGGTCAAGGAAAGCCGCACAATGAGTGTTCAGTGTAAAAGCTCCATTTCAAATGGTTCACCTGGAATTCAATCCTCCAAACTGGAGGAGATTGTAATCTTTGTTTTCATTTTGGAATCACCACAAAGAACCCTGTGACTATTGAAAAATAAAATAAAACGTTAACCCTTCGGACACAAGCATAATATGAGTTTCATGATTCCACAGAGGAAAGTTTGGGATTTTGGCTGCGATGGGTTAGGTAAGATTTGCACAGCCGGTGAGCCCCATAAGATAGTCTAAAAACTGTGCTTGCTCCCTGCCGGAGACTGTACAAGCAGGGGTATTGTCACTGATCTGGCAAGCTGCACAACAAATGCCAACTCTCCCTGTTTGCAGAGGCTATCCCTGTTGTCTGGAATCTCCCTTTGATACAATCCTATCCCTATTTTGCTTTTGGAGAAGAAGTTGAAGCCCGGTGACCTCAATGAGATTTATTGCACAGTAAACGTGTGTCACAACCATGACGACTCATTCTGGGATGAAACAGAAGCAGACTACACCTTCCCCTTGACCAAACTTTGCAATCTTGTGCTTCTGAGAAATGTGTCATGGCAGGTTGGGAGCAGCCTCCCAGAAGCTCACTCCAAATTCTAGCCTTAGTAATGAAAGGGAAGAAGGCTAAAATCACCCTGAAGAGTCCTCACCCTCTTGTCTCAAGCTCTTGCCACTGCTCTTTCCTGCCCTCTTTGGAATGCTCTGGATCTGAGTGGCTGGGGCTGTCTAATGAACAGCCAACGACAGACTTGTCATGCGCCCTGGATCACCTGGACTTGCTGGGAGGATGGGAAGCATCCCTGTCGTTTCTGAAGTGCTCCCTGAAGCACTTGGTGGACCACTGTGAGATACAGGAAGCTGGACTAGATGAGCCTTTGGCAGCAAACCTCTTCTTTTGTCCATGTTTTCATTTGCAAGACACTTGAGGATATAAGGCAACATGAATCTAGCTATACACAGCTGCTTTTACCAAAACATTACATCCTATGGATTTGCCTAAACACTCTCTCTCTCTCACTCTCTCTCTCTCTCTCTCTCTCTCTTGCACACACACACACACACACCCTGCCATGTATCCACCACCATCCCTCGCCTCTTGGAACAAACGCAATTTCTTCCCAGGCATAGCTACCTCCCCTCTCATCTCCTAACTCCCTCTATCTCTTAGAAATGGACTTGATCTACAGACGACAGCAGATCTGTCTGGTCTGCAGGGAGTGCCAAGGAGACTTGATAACAAGACCGGAAACCATCAGAGACACCCGGCTCTCGCCCTCTGCGCCTTGTCAAAATTACCTGCCAAGGAGGGCTGTGTTCCAGGCCTGCACCTTGTCAACTTGTAGGGGTAATAGGAAACAGCTGCTTCGGGGAGGGGGTCTCAGAACATCAGTGAAAAGCTGGGGGTGAAGGAAGAAAGCCATTCATAACTTCTGTTCATTACCGAGTGTGTTCTGGATGGGATGATGGGGCATTTTAAAGGGACAGTGATATAAAAGACTTTAGCTCAGAGAGGCAGTATCTGGCTGCTATTAGTTCTACTACCAGGGATAGTTTTTTAATTGAGCAATTCATGTCTTTTATTGGGTGCCCCATGTGGCCAACCCAGGGGCAGCTGTTTCCTTTTGCCTGGCACATAACAAATCTTGTGGCACCTTAAGGATCTGTTGTGTGCCAGGCACATGCTCATTTTGGGACATAGTTGGCAGAAGGGTAAAAGAATGTGAAGGGTGTTTGTCATCGTCATCGTCCCCTAGTTCAGCAGCAAGAGAAGTTCTCCTCTAGCTGGTCTGGTGCAAGGGTGGTGCTGGGTCTTCTTGTCTTCATGAGACTTTTGGGCAAGTGCGGCACATGCCAAGTCTGAAGCATGGAAATGCCACACTAAAGTGGACAATGCTACAAAAACAGGCCAGCTGTGCTTTGGTGTGCTTTTGCTGAGAAATCCTAGAATTTTAGATTTGGAAGGAGTCCTAGAGGTCATCTAGTTCAATCCTCTGCTCAGTGCAGACAGCTGCTATTCAGACAGGTGGCTAACCAGCCTTTGCTTGAAAGCTTCCAACAAGGGAGAAGAGCCCACAACTGCAAGAAGTGAGCTGTTCCAGTGACAAACAGTTCTTACACTTATGAAATACATCCTTGTGTCTGGGCAGGAGGCATGGTCTAGTGGTTGAACTGAAGGCTGCCCAAAGCAGCGGTCCTGGTTGAAAACTGGATGGGATACCAGAAAAAAGGTGACAAGCTATTGTGAAAGGATGGAGCCAGGAGGAATCGCTGTTGTGACCTGTGACTGTGAGAGGTGACAGACTCACAAGAGAGTTGGCATCCAAGAAAGAAAGAAAGGATTAACAAGCTTGTCTGACTTTGAAGCTGCTACTGCTGGAAGCTCAGAAGGCAGACCCAGATGCCATACATGATGATCAAGCCAAGAAGGATTCCATCTAGAAGTGAAGGGTTTGTAAAAACTCATTTGAAATAAAGATTAGCGAAGCCTGTTTATGTAAACTGTGAGCGTCACTGAGAAAGACTGTGTACAAATGCTGCAGTAATTATTAAATCTATAGTCTTCCTTACAGGTTCAGCCCATTGGTTCTAGTCTTGATCTCAGGAGCCACAGAGAATAAGACCTCTCCTACTGCACCTCAGCCCTTCAGGTTCTGTTTTAAGGCAACTGTCCTATTTCCTCTCAGTCTCATCTTTTTTGGGGGGTAAACAGATCAAGCTTAGTTTCCAGACTTAGTTTCTTTGTGGCCCTCCTCTGAATCTCTTTCAGTTTGTCAGTGTTCTTCTTTCAAACTCCCAGCATGCTCCCAGCCAACTCTTTGGTGGTTCGGCAAACACCGAAGGATATGGCAGAGGCAAAGAAGGTAAAGGCAGAGGTTAAAGGGAGGGCATGCCAAATGTGCACACTGTAAATAAAGGGGTGGGAAATTGGGGTGCTGTTTTTGGTGCTGCTCCAGCCTGGACTGGGCTAGTTGCTACCATAGTGCATAATATTGATACTGGTGGCATCCACTTGGCACCTGCCAAGCCCTCATCATCAAGAACCCAGGATGGTGTAGTGGTTTAAGAGTTGGACTTAGACCTGGAAGATCCAGGTTCAAATCCCCACTCAGCCATGATTTCCTGGGTGACCTTGAGTCAGGAGTTAGAAAGAAAGAAGAGAATATGACGTAAGTGTGGAGGACAGGAGATTGTGGTCTATAGTGTCTAGATTCTAGATTCACGGGTTCCCAAACCATGGATTGAGGACCCACCAGTGGTGGTAACCAAATCCTTGTTGGGTTCCAAAACTGACAAGGCAGATTAGGCTATGTGCACCAAGGGTTTATCAAGCTGCTACTTGGGGGGAGGGGGGAGAACATTGCTTTCCACACACCTTGGCATTTATAAATCAGACGGCAGCCTCTAGAGCAATGGTCGTCAACCTTTTTCATGGCATAACCCCAATATATAAATAATGAGAACCCCACTGCTTGCCACCCAGGACCCTATTCGCCCACCCTGTCACACCACTCCCCACCCCCTAATGCCTTCCCAGCACTATTCACAGTAACCAAATATTCTTACTAGAGAAAACAGAAAAAGTTGCCCTGAATCCTGGCACTAGTGAAAGCCATTTTAGCACAAATGCTAAAAACCTGAGCAGGACTGGGACTCAATTTCCTGGTACCTGAAGGGATACATCAGAAGCTTCTCCCTTTACTGGGTGGTGCTCTTGTCTAGTACTCTTCTAGCTTTTACATTCCTGGAAGTTGCCGTGACCCCACAACTGAGACCCCACTGGGGTCACAACTTCACGACCCCACTGGGGTCCCGACCCCAAGGTTGAAGAACACTGCTCTAGGGCCTCTAAAAAAGTTTAGGAACCACTGCCCTAGAGTGGTGGACTTTATTTTTTCATGAAATCAGGTTATTTCTATTATTAAATAACTATTTATATATTTAATATATTTATATATTTAATAACTATTTATATATTTAATAACTATTAAATAAATATTAAATAACTATTATTAGTTATTTTTCTAATAGAGCAAGATGGTTATTCTGCACTCTTATTTTGCCATATTTTTGGTGTCCTAAATAATAGGAATTATTATTTTTTAATAATAATTAATAAGAAATTTTTTTGGTTGAATCCTAAATAATAAAAAATAAGAAGAAAATGAAATAAAAATATGTGCACATATTTTTTTCTCCACTGTAACCAAAAGGTTGTGTTTTTTTTTCCTTCATTAAACATGGAAATTTATGCCACACAATAGAATGTCATTAAAAAAAGGAACATTTCCTGGAATTTCTCTCTCTCTCTCTCTCTCTCTCTCTCTCTCTCACACACACACACACACACACACACACACACACACACCCTGGGCTGGGCCTGTGTTACACTGGAATCTTCCATTTTCCCAGCCTCAGTCCAATGAGCACATCAATTAAAAGCAGATGTGCAAGAGCGCATCTTATTGCACTGGGGTGAGGGGGGGGCACAGACACGGGGTGAGGGGGGGGCACAGAATGTCACTTGGGCCAAACAGCATTCTCATCACTCGAGGGGGGCTTGAACTTAAAAACGGCACCAACCCACGCTCGGGGGGGGGGGGGAATCTGTTCCTAACAGAAAACAGATTGGGACTGGAGGTGATTTGGTGGGAGAAGGGAAACCAAGAGAAGTTCTGAGTGAAGCCTATTAAAAATATATTCATTCTCTACCAGGAGTTTGGTGAAGGATGGAGTACTGGGGAAGAGAAGAGATGCTCAAAAGCTGTAGGATATGTTAAACCGATTCACTGCCCCCTCTGCACAGATCTTTGTATACTAACCTCTGTCCTGATTCATCTCAAGGCTTTTACTTGTTTATAGGTAGGGTCTGTAAGCAATTAAAAGTTTTGGGAGAAAAAATAACTGGCAGCCCATGTTTACTCAGAAGTAAGTCCCACTTCAGTGGAACTTACTTCCTAGTTATTGTGCATAGGATTGCAGCCTGAGTTAAATGATACTACACCCATGTGTGTGAGGTGAAGCTGCGTCTTCAAGCTGGGTCTTCAAGCCTATATGCAGGGTGCATATGTCTGCGGGCCACACGCATGTCATGCAAGGAACTGTTTGCTGCTGTCGAAATGCTTTTGCTTGGCATAAATTTCCATATATAGTGGTGCCTCGCAAGACGAATGCCTCGCGCAACGAAAAACTCGCAAGACGAAAGCGTTTTGCGATTTTTTTGGTGACTCGCAAGACAAATTTTTCTATGGCCATGCTTCTCAAGATGAATTTTTTTCCTTTTTTTTTTTTTGGTTTGTTTTAAATCGCACTTAGCAAGACGAAAATTTTGCAAAACTAAACAACTCACGGAACGAATTAATTTCATCTTGCGAGGCACCACTGTACATATATAATATTGGGGGGGGGGGTTAATCCTAAGTAGCTAGTAAATGAACAGTCCTATAGTCAGAAATTATATATAACTTCACAGTGCTAAAAGGTTTGAGAATCAATGCTCTAAACCAGGGGTGTCCAAAGTTTTTGGCAGGAGGGCCATATCGTCTCTCTGACACTGTGTCAGGGGCCGGGGGGGGGGGGGAAGAATTAATTTACATTTAAAATTTGAATAAATTTACATAAGTTTACTTAAATGAATATATTAAAGATGAACTTATATGAATGAATGAGGGTCTTGCAATAGCTCAAGGCCTATAAAAGGCCTTGCACAAAGCAAGGCTGGCCTTTCCTTTGCTGCCGCTACTGCATCACAGATGTGAAACAACAAGCCGTGGAGGGAGCCCTCATCCCACAGCTCACGCAAGAGGTCAAACAGTCACCCTTACACTGAGAGCAGTTGCTTCGGGCCAGTGTGGGCTCCAACAAATCTCCAGAGGGCCAGAGGCTCCTTGGAGACTGGGGACTCCCTAAGGGCCGCATTGAGAGGCCTTGAGGGCCGCAAGCGGCCCCGGGGCCGGGGTTTGGGCACCCCTGCTCTAAACAATTAACAAGGTCTCCCACACACTCTCCAATCAGAAACATGTAGTGGTTTACTATGTAGAAATGCTGGCAACTGCTGAGGGGGAACAAAGAGGGGGCACAGAATACTTCAGATCCTTATCAGAAATGCAGTGGCTGATCTCCCCAGCCCCATGTCCTGGGGGCAAAGATCCGTTATGTTGCCCCCCATGGGATGCTGCTGCCCCCCATGTGCGAATCCACCCCCCCAACTCACCAAAACGTTGCAAAGCCTCACACAACCCCAGGATGTGTTGGGAAAGCTTCTTGAGGCTCCCCAAATGTCTTAAACCAGTGTTTCTCAAACTGTGAGTCGGGACCCACTTGGTGGGTCACGAGCCAATTTCAGGTGGATCCCCATTCATTTCAATATTTTATTTTTAATCCATTAGACTTGATGCTACCCTGGTAAGCAATTGGGGAAATGTTACAGACCTGTTCTTTCAATAAGCTACTATGTATATTCTTTTAATAATGATAATAAATGGGACTTTCTCCTGGGCAAGTATGGGTAGGTTTGCAGCCTCGGATTGTTAAAAATTTTCCTGCTTGATGATGTCACTTCCAGTCATGACATCACTTCCGGTGGGTCCTGACAGATTCTCAGTCTAAAAAGTAGGTCCTGGTGCTAAATGTGTGAGAACCACTGTCTTAAACTATGCTTCCAGCAAACTAGAAGCACAGATTTTTGACTGCATCAAGAGCCTCAGAGAGGTTTCCGTGTGGCCCTAGAGGCGCACAAGTCTCCACAGCCAGGGCATTTGCCCTGTTCAGTGAATGGCAGGTCCGCCACTGCAATATTGGGGCCAGTTTGGACTACATTTGATTGAGTGCAACTGGGCATTTTTGCCTCTGGAGGCAATTTGTAAAAGATGAAACAGAAAGTGAATGCAAGAATTTGGACACACACACACACAGGCATGCACAAAACCCATTCTCCCTTATATTTTTCCCCTCTGACTCACAAGTCATGCACACAAGTCCCCTTCATGCTGTCTTCAGTTTCTGGCTCCACTGCCTGAGTTCATAAACATTACAGATCCCTTCCAAGCTGATCCTGGAAAAGAGCAGAATCAGAGGATTAGCCAAGTTAATCAGGTGAGCATCTGACTTCACCTAATTTGTCTTTCTTTCAGGGGTGAATAAGGGAGACCCAAAGTGGAATTAGCTGCAGCGATAACCGGAGTTTGCTGGGGAGTTGAAATCTGGACTGTGGATAGATTTGTAGATTTTCCCTTGTTCTGAACTTGGGACTGTATCGTTACACATTTGTTTCTCATTTTGGAATCCTAGCAGTAATTACAGTTATCATTTTTCTTAATTGGCCTCTTCAATAACAAATTTGCCAGTTTGTTTGGGAGGGGGGGGGGGAGATGAAAACTTTTCCTTACAGGAGAAAAAAAAAATTGTGCAGGGTCATATTTCGGTGAACACTCAATGTCAAATTATTCCCATGTTCTATGCCAGTGATTTTTCACACTGTGTTCTTGGGAACCCTGGGGGTATCCTTGGAAACGTATCAAAGGTTTCACAATAGGATGACCAGTAAAGGAGGATAATCCTAAAACAAACAAAAAAGCTTGCATTAATGGAAGTGGGGTGCTGAGAGTGTCCCAGGGCACCCTCTTAGTTCACATGAAACAGTAACGATGTGTAATAGCTCATGCCAGGGGTTCTCAGAACTGTTGGGTCATGACCCACCAGCCTGAGAAACCCTGCCTCTGTCCCCTTTAGGGGCGAGGGGACAGCAGAGATGCAATCCCCAGGATCGCACCACTGCCAGGGGCACAGGGCCTCATTTTTACTTACCCCTTTCTGCAGTGGCCTCTGGGGGTGTGCAGGAAGCCCCAAGGAGTTCTCCAGCTGCACCAGTGTAGTCACTGCCCATAAACACATTTTGCTATGGATTCACTGTAAGCCCCCAATTCTAAGTGGCTCAGATCAGGCCCAGCAGCGCCACGCAGTCCTTGTGGTGGTGGGGTAAGTACCACCTTTCATACTGTGAAATGTTACTAGTGGTGGCCTTGCCACTGGTTGCAAAGCGTGGCTCCAGATCATGTCCTAATACTCTCTACAAAGCATATGATTTCCAACCAAAGCAGAGGTTCCTCACCAGAACCTGATGCGGGGACTATTCCCGAAGGTATGACATTTGAAAAGCACTGCTAAAACATTTATTACATTCTCATGTGAACCCAGAGGCTTAACTGAAATAAAGGGCAGAATACATTGGTCAGCTGCAAAACATGTGTTTAGGAGCCAGTGTGATTTGGTAATTAGAGTGTCAGATGAAGGCCAGAGAGACCTGTGTTCAAATCTCTTCCCAAAATCTTGAAAATGTGAAATTTGAAGCATAAGAACATAAGAACAGCCCCACTGGATCAGGCCATAGGCCCATCTAGTCCAGCTTCCTATATCTCACAGCGGCCCACCAAATGCCCCAGGGAGCACACCAGATAACAAGAGACCTGCATCCTGGTGCCCTCCCTTGCATCTGGCATTCTGACATAACCCATTTCTAAAATCAGGAGGTTGCACATGTATATCATGGCTTGTAACCCGGAATGGATTTTTCCTCCAGAAACTTGTCCAGTCCCCTTTTAAAGGTGTTCAGGCCAGATGCCATCACCACATCCTGTGGCAACGAGTTCCACAGACCAACCACACGCTGAGTAGATTTTAGGATCTCTCCTGAGATGCAACATCTGATCTGAGCATTTTTAAGGAAAGTCTAACACGTTTGTGTAGGACAGGAGAAACATTTCAAGAGGGTATCTACATAACTATATACCCATCCTTATCTATGGCTATATCTATGTCATTCAGAGTACCAGAGCCCAATCCTATGCTTATCTACTCAGGAGTACGTCCCATTATAGTCAATGGGGCTTTCTCTCAGGTAAGTGTGGATAGGATTGCAGCCTTAGGCCCAAAGCCTAACCAACTTTCCAGCACTGGCATAGCTGTGCCAATGGGTCCTATGCTGAATCCTGCAGTTGGGTCGCACTCATGGAAGCATCCTCAAAGTGAGGGAATATTTGTTCCTTTACCTCAGAGCTGCATTGACCTTATTTCAGTGATGGAAATTGGGTTAGGATCGCGCCCATAGATGTATAAATATAGATATGTGCAAAATACTAAAAAAAACAAACTTCATCTGCAGAAATGCTGTAACACACTTTCAAATAAACCTGAGTTGCCATAAAATTCTCAAATGCAAACATAAACACAGAGAATTTAAAAACAAAAAACAGTTGATGGTGTCCCTTAAATACCATCAGGCAAAAGGGAGGGTATCATTGTTCTGGAGATGGAAGCCAAATTTTGCTAGATGCTGAGTACTTTATATAGATTGCCCTCTGCCCAGGATCTTATTGGAAGCCCTCTGAAATTTGGAATTGCTGCAACTAGAATATTTCCACCAGGTGTGATTATATTGAGCCCATATTTCACTTTAATAGGGAAGTGGAGGGGAGGCAAAGAGAAAGAGTCCTCTATTTGCTCCAATAAAAGGGCACTTAGGAAGGCAGAGCCCATTAGAAATTAGATTATCTCTGCCAGTTTCCTTCCCAGGAGTCTCTGGAGTTGAAGCCAGGACTGAACAAATGACTCTGAAACGAGATCTCAGGCTTCAGTCTGTTCAGTTTCATGTGTGATGTCAAGGAATCAGAGGCTGTCCATTAAATGGAAGTGGTGGAACCCTTGGCTGTCTTGCAAGTCCCTGACCAAGATACGCTTAGGAAAAGTGTGTTGCATGGGTCCTGCAGCAATTGGTTGAAGTGTTGTGTCGGCTCGCACTGAGCCAGAAGGGAAATCTAAAGTTGTTTCGGAAGGCCTGCTTTCAGTTCCAAATGACCCTTTTGCAACTATCTGCTGGTGGATCTGAACCTGAACCTAAGAAGCCAGAAACGCAGCTCGCTCGTGCTCAAAAATAGGGGGAGTTTGCAGGAATATGCCGAACAAAGAAAGCATTTGCTATCTGGGTTATTGTGAAGATCTCACTGCAGATAAAGGCTGTGGGACTAAGCTGAGTGCATGAAGCAATTTGCCATGATAGAAGCTCTAACTTTTCACCCGAAACTAGAACCTGCTGGCTGCATCTTAGGTTGCCAGCTCTTGATTTCACAATGACTAGCTCCCCTGGTCAGGACCTGGGGTGAGCCTAGGTGGAGCCTAAGGGACCAAGAGACAGTCATAGCCAGAATCTGCAAATCAACAGGTCAACACTGGTGACTTAACCATTGTTTTTGTGCTTTTCTTCCTGTTTGGCTGAAAGCTGGTGACTCTCCCTCTTTGGGTATGTCATCATGCCTTGCACTGTAAACTGCATATAATAACTGCATAAAAAATGATGGATTCCCAGTGCTTATTTCCATGGTACTTCCATGCCTACTTCCAGTACCTACTTCCATGCTTCACATCTGCTTAGTTGTGACTTCCCAGTGCCTACTTTCATGCTTCCCATCTGCTTAGTTGTGATGGCTCCTTTAAGAGCAACCACTATGCTAAAACAAACTCCTGGGCTTTGTCCTACTTCAGAACCTTGCCTTTGATCCACCTGTGCCCTTTTTGCATTGATGCCATTGACATGGAAGACAGCATGCGATCTAGAATGATCTGGCTTTATGAGTACAGTGGGCCCTCAGTATCCATGGGGGATCTGTTTCAGGATCCCCCCCCCCCAATACCAAATTCCATGGATAATGAAATCCACAAGCGGACCCACACACACTCAGAAATTATTTACCTGACGGCCATGCCCAACCTTCTGGAGGTCGTGAGCGGCCTCCTGGACTCCTCAGTATCCTATTGAACCTCAGATCACCTCAAGACATGACCAGAAATGGCTGCTGTGAAGTGCCTTCCAATCTCTGTGGAAGTTTGGCGCCCCATCTTCTGAGGCCCTCCAGCTGCAAGTTTGGCATCAGTGGATACTCAAATCCATGGGGTGCCAAACCCACAGATCAGGAGGGCCCACTGTACAATCAAACTGGAACCATGGATTGGACATCCAATCTCACCTGGCCTATGTCTCAATTCAGGCCCGGAATCGGCGGTCAGCATTGTAGGGGCAGCTGCAGTTTTCATGTGTGCAAAGTAATAGTGGTTTAAAGCAACCCATTTTCAAAGTCCTCCTGATGGCTTTTTCTCTCCTGCACACAGCCAACTGTGAGATGAAAAACAACAGAGGCTGGGAAATCGGAGCTGGTTTGGGTGTGGAGTGAGAACATGGCTGGTTTCATTTACACCAAATCACATCCCCACCTCTGTTACCCGTGCAGTGTTTTGTTTCTACTGCCTGTGGTTTTACTCAAGTGGCATTTTCATTGATTTCAGCGATGCACGTTGCTGGCAATCACTGGTGTGCCTACTCATTGCTGGCAAATACTGGGGTAGAAGGAGAGGCCTGCTGAATACTGAATGCCATTTCAAAACCTAAAGTGATAGAGCCTTATGCAGGTTTCAACCTGAAGACCGTGTCCATATTGATCATGGTTTATACTCTCTAGGTGTATACATGAAGTGAAAAATGTAAACCAACACATAGTGAACATGTCAACACATGAGAGTCAAAGACAGCAGGGACTGCATTCCCATATTTAGCAGATGAGAAGCTTACTGAATTTAGCAAATTTGCTAGTTTTGCAAATGAGGAATGGCTTGTAGAACAGGATTAAATTGGCCTCCTCTGAATGGATGCTTGCCACATATCTGGGGGCATGGGCTCCTTTATCAAGGCCTCAGATGACAACTGGAGCATAAGGAAAGGCACATATGAACATAAGAACATAAGAAGAGCCCCACTGGATCAGGCCATAGGCCCATCTAGTCCAGCTTCCTGTAGCTCACAGTGGCCCACCAAATGCCCCAGGAAGCACACCAGATAACAAGAGACCTGCATCCTGGTGCCCTCCCTTGCATCTGGCATTCTGACATAACCCATTTCTAAAATCAGGAGGTTGCGCATACATATCATGGCTTGTACCCCGTAATGGATTTTTCCTCCAGAAACTTGTCCAATCCCCTTTTAAAGGTGTCTAGGCTAGATGCCATCACCACATCCTGTGGCAAGGAGTTCCACAGACCAACCACACGCTGAGTAAAGAAATATTTTCTTTTGTCTGTCCTAACCCGCCCAACACTCAATTTTAGTGGATGTCCCCTGGTTCTGGTATTATGTGAGTGTAAAGAGCATCTCCATGGGAGAAGATGGTCCATAAAGGTATCAAGGAACCAAAACAATGAGCCTTTCAAGGTCATCAGCAGCAACTTGAACTGAGCCCAGAAACAAACTGGTAACTTTAGCAGAGCAAGTGAAGCTGGGGGAGGAGGGGGCTTGCCTCTATTTCATCCTCACAAAAGCAATACGATGGAGGTTATTGTTAGCAGAGCTGGGGGACTAAGCCCCCAGTCCAACACACTAATAATGACATTACACTAACTTTCTGTTATTACATGTTGCTCCCCTTCAAATGCAATGGATGAAATTTTGAAATATTCCATTTCCTCAGAATTCCAGTGAATGACCTGGAGCACCCTCTTAGTTTTCAGAGTTTCCTCTGGAAATCTGATTGTGTTTGCATGTGAAATTGACATCAATACCAGGCACAGATATATAGAGAGGCCATCAAAAGTTATAAGCACCGTAATAATATGAACAGAAAAGAGAAAAAGTTTAGCCATACCTGCATGCCTGGGCTCAGTAAAACCAAGATTTTAAGTTTCAACAAGGAACAGACTGAAAAGAACAACCAGGTGATGATTGTGGTGATAGTGACCAGCAATTGGCTGATTGAAGATGCCTGACTATTAAAAAAAAAACAAAAAAACCCTCACTCTTTCCCTTAGATAAGACTAAGCTTTGCTGCTGGTGGAAGCATTTACTTAGGGCTATGTGTGAACTTTTGGCTAGGATACTCACTTCAGTTTTT
Source organism: Tiliqua scincoides (assembly GCF_035046505.1). Classification (NCBI taxonomy): domain Eukaryota; kingdom Metazoa; phylum Chordata; class Lepidosauria; order Squamata; family Scincidae; genus Tiliqua; species Tiliqua scincoides. Next base: position 17,215,172 of record NC_089831.1, read on the forward strand.
GGCTTATGATTCAGTAGAAGTTGATATGCTTTGAGTTTTTGTATAGGGTACTTAGATCTTGAGAAAGCCTCACATAGTTGGGTGAAATGTCAAGAGTTATTCAGGTTTTTATAGGATTGTGGCCTAGGAACCTCCCCCCCCCCCAAAAAAAAATGCATTATTCTCTTGAAGAATATTGTATGCACATACAGTAGATACTGAGATTCCTTTCTGTAGCGGTTGTGCACCAGTGCATCAGTCACATGGGGCAGGGAGAGAAGACAAAAATGGATCAAAGGAATTTATTATTAATAGTATTTATATAATACTTTTCTACTCAAAGTTCACAAAGCAATTGACAGAGAAAATCAAGTAATTAATGGCATTAGAAGCAAACACAGAAGAATGAAGATTCCTAATTTAAAACAAACAAACAGCAACTTGGTAACATGGAACCCTATAATCTGGGGAGGAGTTCTTCTAAAATCCAAGGAGAACTGTTGGAAGCAACTGCTTTGTTTGACTCAACTTCACTTTGCTTTTCTGGCTCTTGGGTGTAACTACCTTGATTAGAATCCAGCTCTAGGCACTGAATCTATGACCATTTGATGCAGTGGAATCCATTATGACAATTCACTTTGGCGACTTTGTGGCATACAGAGCATAGCTGTGCAATGGACAATTATGTGTCAAGCATATTAAAGCTGCCCAGTTAGGTGGATATTTCTGATGGTGAAGAATAATAGAAAATCCCCCCTTCCTGCATCTCTCCTATATTCTGCTTTGCATCTCAACTCCACAAGAGGGAGTCTGACTTCACGAATCAGGCATGATTCCTTTGTGTTCAGAAATACATTCCATTGAAAGTAAAATACTTTCAAGATGAAGCACCATTAGGGACCTGCGTTTGCAGACATTTGACTGAGTGCATAGTCAGGGTGCATACAGCCAGTTGCAGTTCCTGGTTCTTAAAATGCAGCTCTTTACTCACCTTTTGGGCTGTTATGCTATTTTTTTTTTTTTAATAACCAGAGGGAGAAAAAGAGTGGAAGTGTAAATGAATCTATGACCCAATTCAATGAATTTTTATTCAGGAAGAATACAAGTTCAATAGAACTTGCTTCCACCTTAAGTGTGCTTTGGACAGCACAATCATATGCTAGAATTATGCATGGGACTAATAGATTGAGGGATGCTCTTTTCCCTCTCACGCAACACAGGACAGACAGAAGAAAATATTTCTTTACCCGGCATATGATTAATCTGTGGAACTCCCTGCCACAGGATGTGGTGATGGCGTCTGGCCTAGATGCCTATAAAAGGGGATTGGAAAGATTTATGGATGAAAAGTCCATACAGGTCACAAGCCTTGAGAAGCAGGCTATCTCTGAATGCCAGATGCAAGGGAGTGGCAACAAGATAAGATATCTTGCTGTCTTGTGTGCTCACTGGGGCATCTGGTGGGCTACTGTGAGCTACAGGAAGCTGGAATTTTTTTTTTCCCCTAATGGCCCTACATGGCTATAATGGCTGCCTGTCCACAGGGACATGGATGGATCTAGAAGGCAAATGTGACAATGACATGTGAGCTATCTTAGGTTTCAACCTTTGATACTCAGGGAAAAAACTTCAACACTGAAATGTTGATGAAAATAAGGTTCTAGGGCCTACTTCACATACATATGTTTATCTCTTGTTGGTTGTCACATTGGGTGATGACCTGTAAGTGTGAAGCTGCCATTGGGGATGGCAAACCACAGAAACTGCTTTCTTATCTCCTCGTCTCACCTCTGACGAAATACTTTTAAGTGGAGCCTACTCAGGCTTTCAGCATGAACCACCCTGCTTCACAAGCAAATGATGTACATGCCATGTGTGAACTGACCCTGGGTTGCTGTTAATAACTCTCTCAACTGCAGTTGTGTCTCTTTTCTCTCCTCCTTTCTTCTTACAAGTCAGGATGCCCATTGTCTAATTAAGGAGCTCGTGTTTTCCAATTTCTTACTCACCAATTAATCTCCATGTAGGAAAACTGTGTTTAGAAGGGTAGCATGCAAATGGATATTTTTAGTGCTGCTTAAGAGTTTGTTTAGCTTGGTCTGCCATTTATTTAACCGGTGGATTGATTTGATTTAAATGCGCAAATGCATCACCAAATCTCTTTTGGGACATGGACAGTGCAATCCGATTTGCTTACTCAGAAATGCCATGCTGCTCAATGAGACTTAATCCCAAGAAAGTATGCACCGAATTGCAGCTTAAATGAATTAGGACAGTGGTTCTCAAACTGTGGGTCATGACCTTTTGGGGGGTGATGGAAAGATCAGATAACAAATTGCCTCAAGCTCTGAGGCTATTAAAAAAACAACAACCATACTGTAGCTGCTAATTAACCTTCAAAGAGTTCAGCTCCTACAGTTTGCAAGATAGCTGCTAACTACCCTGCAAGGAGCTGAGCCCCTGCAGCTTGAAAGCATGTGTAAATATAAAGAGATAGAAGGTTTGAGGGTTTGGTGATTATTACTTATAAATTACTTATTAATTAATTATAATTAATTAAAATATTATTTCTTTCTAGATTTCCTTTTTAAAAGTCTGGTAAACATAGATTAAGTGTTGTTTTAAAAAGTGGGTCCTGGTGCTAAAAAGTTTGGGAACCAATGAATTAGGATGATTAACTTAATAGCAAATATGTAGTAGCTATCTTACCTAGCTATCACTAGACATTTTCCCCCGCCCCCCAAGATCTTGAGTTTCTAAGACATCCCAAAGAATACTTTGCCCAAGACAAATCCAGGACATGAGCTTTTGGTGAAGAGCCCAATCCTCCAGGTCTACTCAGAAGTAAGTCCCATTATAGTCAATGGGGCTTACTCCCAGGAAAGTGTGGGTAGGATTGTAGCCGAAACCTGCTTTAGCCTCACCTCTTGCTTGAGGTTCAGGATGCTCCTGCCTCATTCAGGAGCCATTGGACAGTGAATATGCAGCCCAGCTGCCCCCAGCGTCTGCCTTTCCCCTGCACATTTCCATCCTTGGGAACCAGCTGCAAAGTGTAGGATGGAAACGACCCTGTCACAGCTGTCTCTGGTGTGTTATTGTTAGCCTTACATTTCAAATCCCGTTTCCATGCCAAGGTCTCGTGGGGGTCATAAACAGGAGAGGTCACGGCCTTGCCAATAAACAGAACCCGGATCCCTGAGCACGGCTGCTCCTCGTGGAACACGAGGAGCACAAAGACACGAGAGAGCTGCCTGCTTTTCTCTTGCGATCCTGGCTGCCCAACAGAAACAAGCCATTTGGGAGACTGTATATATGAGTGGGTGATACCGGATAAGCCAGGCACCTCTGCCGGCATGTCAGTGGCCTCTATCTCTCTGCAGTCTCTGACATGGGAAAGTTACAATGGGATGACTTTTCCATTGAGCTCTTGAAGAAGTGAAGCTGTCTTGAAGTTATTGTTGTGGAGGGGCTGAGCACATGCTCAGAGCATACACTTTGAGTGAAACAGGTTCTGGATTTAATCCCTGGTCTCTGGGAAAGACCCCTGGAAAGCCTCTGGCCATCACAACAGACAATATTTATTTTATTACTTTCCACACTTTTAAATTGCCCTTTCTCCAAGGACCTTGAGGTGATGTACATGGTTCCTCCCCTCTTTTTGCCTCACAACAACCCTGTGAGGTAGGTGAGACTGAGAGGTAGTGGCTGGCCCAACCACCTTCATCAGCTTCATCACTGAGAAGGGATTTGAACCTGGATCTTTCAGGTCTAAGTCAAACTCCCTAACCATGCACCATCTGAGATGATACTCTCTAGACAATACTGAGCTGGATAGATCAAAGGCTTAACTTCATAAAGGGCAGTGTCATATATTTCCCCATTTCCCAAAGAGGGAGGTGCAATGCTTTTTGGGAGTTACCTTGTTTTGAGGAAAAAGAAATGGATATTTCTTGATATTTCTGCATGACAGGGGAACATTGAAAGTGACTTCCAAGAGAAAAAGATGGCTGCAATGTTTAAACTAAAAATCAAGTAATGAAATGCAGCATTTGTGCTTTCTTAAATAGCTGCCATAAGGCAATCAGGATCAGGGCCATGGTGCAGGGAGAGTAAGAGTGAGAGAGAATTTGGTCCTTCATACTACAATCCTGGTGAAAATCTTCCTCACACACCCCACCACCAAGCTGCTAGCCCAGAAGGGAAACTCCCAATGACACCAATGGAAACTTTCTTCCCATTGTAGTGAGTAGTGTATGGGGGGGGCAGCACAATTCTCATCATGACCATGACACAAAGGGTTTAATACCCCTTTTCTCATGCAGCACAGCCCAATTCTGCTTGAGCCTCCCCCACCACCTCCATGTCTGCTGTTCTAATTTTAAGAGCAGAGAGAGAAAACCAAAAATGACACTTTTCACATCATGTGTGGTCTGGCCCTAGGAGAAAATAAACAAAAACCAGATCCTTTAGGAAAGAAAAAAATGGTTGCTGATTTTACACATCCAATATTTAGAATGCCCTCCAAGAGCCACTGACCAGTAAATTCTTGAAGACCAGTAGAAAACCCTGTGAATCAGAAGCACCATGTTCCCTATGGTGGCCGTTCTGATGCCTGTACAATCGAACAAGCGGGGCATGAAGATGACAGCTCTCCCCTATTGTTTGTCCCCATCACTTGATATTAATCAGATTTCCTCTGAACATGGAGGTTTTCCAATTAGAAATCATGACCAAGAACCACTGATAAAACCTATCCTCCATGGATGCATCTATCCTTTTAAGGAAAAAGAAGAAGAAGAAGAAAAAGCCATCTGGGTTTGTGGCTGTGAATTTCATAAGTGAATTTTGCAATGTGAAGAAGCTGTTTTGTCTACTGGCTGCCAATCGGTTTCGCTGGGCGATCTACAAGCCCTACTGTAATGATAGAAATCTTATGGGGTGTGGTGTTTTGCTTTGAGTCATCTTGGGCTCTTGCTTTGCAGGCAACTTACAGAGTGCACCTGTTCTCATTCTTGTGGTTTGGATTTCACCCGCTGATTGTTGTGGAGAGGTTGGTGGTGGGTGGAGGAGACTGTCTTTCAGAAGCGGGAGGCGGGGGCTGAACTAGATGGCAATGTTCTCCCTTCCCCTACTTATCAGCATCTATCTTGCATCAGGGAAGCATTTAAAACTGACTTCATCCTAACATTCTATAACTAGAAGTGGAAGAAAATGGTTTTCCTGGATTTTGGTGTTTCCCAAAGTCAGAAGTGCAGAAAGCAGTGTTTATGTGCTTTTAGTCACAATTTACATTATAATTGTTGGCATCCTTCAGTCTCGGAAGATTATGGTATCGCGCTCTGAATAGTGGTTCTGGGACAGAGTGTCCTCTCCAGTGCGCAAAGCCTGGGTAAAGTAGATATGGAGGATAGACTGTTACCCATTCAGCAAATCCCCCCTCTCCATGTTGCTGGAATGGTCCAATGGAAAGGCAGAGGCCAATACGGTTGGTTACAGCGGCGTCGCAGGAGTTGCCAGAATGTGACTGTGTTCAGCCATGAACTGCCTCAGAGACTCCAGCTCTGGATTTTGCCTCGAGGTTGACTCCTGAAGCCTTTTCCAGAACTGGATGCAGCCACAAGGCAGTGGAGGTTTGGGATCAGAGTTTTCCTTCTCTCAGACGACCTGCCTTCCCAGGCTAACGAGTCCCATCTACCCGGTGGTTTGATGCAAAGAATTCATCTGCTATTAATTTAGGTGCTGGGTGCTGCTCCATCATTTTCACAAAACTGTGATGAAGTTGGCTGGATATTCAGTTTGTTTTCCTCTGGTAACTTCTAGTGAGCTTTCTTTGCCAAACTTTCCTGTAGAGCCAGTTTGGGGGGGGGGGAAGAGTCCTGTGGAGAGGACCCTCTGACGCAACACAGATGTGTTGGTCCTTGGAGAGCACATTATAATTGTAATCACTTTAAAAGTGTACTAGGTAAGTTGTATTGGTGAGATCATGTCAGCAGATGCAACCACAGTCATTACCCCTATACCCCGCTCCATTAAATAATAAATAAAAACCAAATAAAATGGTTTTATTTTTTCCCCCCACAGATTTCGTGATTGTGTGTGTGTGTGTGTGTTTTAAAATCAGAAGTGCAGAAAGCAGAGTTATGCATTTTTATTTTATCACTGTTTTCTCCCATCCCTATCTATAACCCCCCCTCTTTGCTGAAATAAAAGAGTCAAATTCCCTGGGTAGTATTATCCAGCACAATCCTAGAAGGTGCTCTGAGGATGACTCCCCTATTATAATTCTGGAAACATGTTACACAATGCCCCTACATTTCTGGGGGGGGGGGGATACATATCTATCCCAACTACCTTCTATTATGGTTTACAAGGCAGCAAAAGGAGAGTTCCCCTTATAGTCATAACTTATTTGGGTGACTCCCAGACACCCTGATGCTGCCCAGACACACTTAGTTTCAGCAAGGTTGCCACATGAGGGATCCTCAAACTGCACTCTTGAATGTGCTTTTAAAAACAGGACCTGTCTTCCATGAATATAACCAGCTCACATATTCTGGGAGATGGCAGATTCTCAGGCCCTGCCTATTGATTTCTTTTGCTCTTCCTCCCCCTTTTGTTCAGATGACTTGCTGGGAAATATACCTACATTCAGAGCTTTTACATCAGAAAGGATCTCCTTCAAACCAGTTTCGAATCAGTTAACCAAGGCTGCAATCCTAACCTCACTTTGCAGGGAGTAAGACCCATTGAACACAAAAGAACTTACTTCTGAGTAGACCTGGTTAGGCTTGTGCCCCAAGTTTGGTTCAACTCCTTGATTTCCCTGCTGTAGGTTCTACCAGTGGCATAGCTAAGGGGGTGCAGAGGGTAGCAGTTGGACCGGGCATCAAGCTTTAGGGGGGCAATGACCTGAGCTTGACACTAGTGACCAAAATGTTAAAATCTTGATATGAATGAATAATATCATCATGTTATATATCATTGGAAAGGTAATTTAATGCAGAGTGCAATGAAATAAACAGAACTGGAATATCCATTTTCTATCAAAAGTTATGAGCAATTAACCAGAAAACGAAAACACAACTGACTTGTGGAACAAAAAGTGAATTTGCTGAACTCCAAACTGGCCTATGAGACTGTTTGTTCTGAGTGCCAATGAGATGTCATTATGATTCAGCATGGAACCAATAACTTTTTATTTATTTACTTAATTAAATTTGATTTTGTCATGCAGGGGGGGCTACAAAATCTCTTGGTTGCAGATAGATGCCTTAGTTATGCCACTAAGGGGGAGTTAGTTATGCCTATGGGGGGAGGCAGCAGAGCAAGTGGGTGGTGAGCTGCTGGGGGGGGGAGGTGAGTTCCTCCCAATTTTCACTTTTTAAAAAGCCTGGGTGTGATGTCACTTCTGTGACTTATGACATCACTTCCGGGGCAACATTTGAACTTGGCATTGGGCTACACGATCATTAGCTACGCCACTGGGTTCTATGCTCTTCTATGGATAGAGCGAAAGACAAGCCCAGCTGAAGGTCATGCTGAATTTGCCCTCAGAGGTACTTTGAAGCACCCCACAATGGGGCCCCAACATAAGGGAACAAATGTTGCCTTACCTTGAGGAGGCCTCTATGTCTGCCCCATTACTGCAGGATGCTGCACTGGTCAGCACAGCTGCATTGGTGCTGGTAATTTGGATAGGATTGGGCCATGAGTCCTCTTCTGTGCTAGCTGAAGTGTGGGAAAAACTCCTTAAGCTAAATCACCACATAACTCTTTGGGCTTCTGCCGGATTTAAGAAGTCAAGAAAGCTTGAACTGTGAATGGAGATGTGTGAAAAAAATGCCTTTATTTAGCATTAGTTAACAAAGATGCCCCTTTTCCCAATCCACAGTCCCACCAGTTCTCTCTCTCTCTCTCTCTCTCTCTCTCTCTCTCTCTCTCTCTCTCTCTCTCTCTGAAATAGATGTTCTCACCATCCTTCTAACAGCATCAATATAAATGGAGCTATTAACGGGTGGAAACAGGCTTGTGGACATGAGAGCTGACAGAGTGAAGTGTTTTAGACTAAATATTGGTTTAGAACCAAGTCCCACTGCAATTAATCTGCGCGCTCTTTCTATAAACAGTCTCTCTCTACCACTGCCAGCCTCGTACGCGATGGGAAGCATCCTTCCCTTTTCCTCCGTTTTTGAAAACCTTGTCAGAATTTCTTCATCATCCAGTTTTTTCCTTAATGCAAAGCACTCTCCTCTAAAAATAGGCCTCTTATGGATTGATTGAAGAATTGGGTTGAAGAATGTGAGACATCGAGACAACTCAGTTTGCTTCGAAATCATCATGCCAGCAACTTAAGGAGTACATCAAGTCAAAAAGGAAATATTGTTTTTGAAATGGTTATGGAACAATATTGAAGATGCAGCCAGTGCCTTTTCAGAGAAATTTTGATCAGAGGTACAAAGTTCCTTTTGACCCCCCCCCCTTCTCCATTGGATCATAAATTACATACAATCATTGGATCATAATATCCACAGATTATGGTATATAAAACTATGTATAAAACAAGATGTGAAAGCTGGATTTCGCACAATATATACAAACATATTCTGAGATCCCAGGAAATTTCTGGCTCCCGGGCCTGCTTTTTGACCCTGGGCCCCAGTATGATGTACCCCTGCAAGCCCCCATGGGCCCGAGTGAGATCATAAAATGTAGTATCCTAGGAAATTTTTTAATTCCCCTCCTTTGGGACTTGGAACCCCTTTTTGACCCCAGGCACAGGTGCAATTTATCCCCTGAGCTTCCTCCCATGTGGCCTGGATGCAGCAATAGACAGAATCATGCTGGAATTTAAAAAATTGATAGCAGGAAGCAACTGTCAATTAAAATATCAAATTGATACTTCTGTATTTCATGGTGTATGGTATGGAAAAGAATGTGCCTAAGCCCTCTGAGAAATTTCACCTCTGCTACAAATAACTTGTTTCACTTCCGCTGAAAGTTTTCAGATGTGTTTCCGTGGGAGAAAAGCCTGACATTCTCTTCAAATGTGGTTGGTCTTGGAATTTTGATCCCCGCCTTACATATAGGAGTAGCACTTCTGAGCTCTTCGGTGTCAATGAAGCCCCTTTATTTTCTTGGCTGACATCCCAGGCTATAGGTGTATCAGATTGTTCTGAACTGTGCTTATCATGGGGGTGTAGTCAAGGGGAAGCTGGTGGGGAGGGTAGGAGCTCCAGGTTCTCTCCTATCACAGGAGGGGTGACAGCAGCAACTGGAGCGCTCAGGTGTCACTTCTGAAATGTTTTTTTTGAAGAAAAAGATTATGATCAGATTGGCACAAAATCGACTATGCTTGACTGCAGGGGGAAAAGTGATTGCTGTTCATTAGGATGCCACATAGTTGATTATATCAAGATGAAAGTTATGGTCTTCAGGCACAAGCCTCCACAAATATGGATGCTTGATGGGAATTCAATCAGGTAAACTCATTTAAATATGAGGACATTTATTTCTCCACCAAAAAAAGACATTGGAAGACATATGAAGGATATCTGGAGCTCAGGACGGTCACCAGCTCAAAGACAATCACTGATTCCCCCCCCCCCCCAAATACATTGGATCAGGGAATTTGCCTTATGCAGCTTAAAAGTGTAAGGAGGCTTATCCACTCAGCTGTCAGACGGTGCTCAGGTCTGTGGCAGGTGCAATTTTTTTGAGATTGAAACAGTATAAAAATAAATTCCGTAGATCGTTTCTTCTTTCACCAACCAAAATCCTTGCTGATTTGTCCCAGTTGGAAACAGATTTATATAAGTTTATATCATTATCTTATAATAATTCATTGCATAGTGATAAATAGTGGGAGCACCACCTGTCAAATCTCTGTAAATTTTCCTAGAGGAGAAAGGTTACTCTCTCTCTCTCTCTCTCTCTCTCTCTCTCTCTCTCTCTCTCTCTCTCTCTCTCTCTCTCTCTCTCTCAAACAACTTTTACATTAAAAATGAAACTTTTCAGGCAACTGTCAATTATTCCATGATGAAAGCAACAAAAAAAGGCTTCTTCTTAAGATTTCATTGAACTTTTTGAAAACTTTAAGCGATTCAGTTGATTTTGGTGGAATTTAAATCCATATAGTGTGGTCAGGGTATGTTGGTGATCTTATCTTATGAAATAAGTTACTCATTGTTCCAATATGGAGACTCTCCAAAATTGCTCTCTCATCACGTATTCACTAAGTGGTTAAGAGCGAAGAGAGCCAGTAGTCAGAGGAATTTTCACCAGTCAATGGAAGGAAACCAAAGTTTAGTTCTGGGGCTTTCCCTGGGTAGGGCATTCCACAAATGTAATGTTGCCACAAGGATTTCTTTGATCAGTTGCATTGCTGGGGGGGGGGGGTGTTACAGGGATGCTGTGACCCCAAGTGGCACTCTGTGAGGGGTGGCAGTACCACCCCGGCCATGGCATCTGGGGTCCTGCCTCCCTTCACTTGCCCCCGTGCCCCTCCAAATGAGACCAGAACTTCCAGTGCTTCCAGAATTTCCAGAGGCCTTAGAAGGACATCTGAGGCCCAGGGAGGCGAAGTGTAGCCACAGCTCTGGTTGCATTTGGAGGGGGTGAGGGGGCGAGTAAACAGGGTGGTTCTGGAAGGTGTGCCCCAGGACAGTACAACTTCCAGCCATGCCACCGCCAAGGATAATGTTCTTCTACAATGGGGTGTTAAACTTGTTTCATACAGTGGGCCGAATAGCATTTGTAGTGCCTGCTGAGGGCTGAAAGTGATGTCATTAAGCAGGAAGTGAAGTCATTAAGCAGGCGATGACCAGAAACATGCTCTTTGTTCTCTCTTAGGAACTCATAAGCTGCAAATGACAGACGAGAAAAATATGCACATCTTGATCATATTTTCAACATATGGGAGAGCCCAATTATCACGGGAAATGGATATAGAGCTTTTGTGAGCCATTTCCATTCCATTGGCCTCGTGTTTGACACCCCTGTTCTACAACTTACAGCCCAGTTCAGATGCTCCAAAAGTCTTTACCAAGTATCTGCGTAGATACTGCCACATGGGGCAAAGTAACGTCTGACCTGACGTGATCAGGTCCCGTCAATCTGAGAAGATTGTAGAGCAACTGAAAACACCAGACCATGGTTTCCTCCATGAGGACAGTTCAGATGAAACACAGTTCCAGACAACTGGGGCCCGGGCTGCATTTTAAATGCAAATAGCACAGCTGCATGGGCCCTGATTTGGATCAGAACTATGGTAGGGAGCAGGGTTGACGAGAAGGGCTTTACTCCCACAGAAGAAGAGGAATAGCTCTTGGACTTGTATGTTGTTACTTTGCAAAAATCAACAAATCAGAGCTTTGCTACAAAACCGGCCTGCAAAAAGTGCAGCAAACCTTCCCTTTTTTTTGAAAGGGACTTCTATTCGAAAAGTTATCAATAAAAGGGTATCAATCCTAGCTGCTGTTTCTCCCCTTTTGTATTATACCCTTGTATTATAGAAGTTTTGATTCCCCCCTTTGCGTTGCCACCAGGCTTTAACTCTGCCCATTGCCACAGTCCCAATCAAGATTAACTGCCCCACACACATAGGTGCTATTTTGCAAAGGAAAAAAAAAAGAAAAAAGTCCTATTCACATGAAAGGGGGCCTTTCCTCCTTGAAAGCCGCCCCTGTGGGAAGGCCCAATTCAGATCAGAACCAAAGCAGGGTAGGGGATAAAGTTTGTCTTCTACCCCTCTACCCCCCACCCCATTGTGGCCCCAATCTAAATTGCATGTCCTAATTACACAGTCTATCTGGCCAGGGTGGCTTAGTCAGGAGGCTGAAGTACTTGCTTCAGGTGGTGGGCTGGGGGAGACAGCTGAGGGACACTGACCTGCACCCTCTGCCTCTCAACCTGCCCCCCATGCCGACCCACCCCTGCCCATTACCTGCCCAATCCTAAAGTCATCCTCTTCTTGCTTGGAGAGTGAGACTGCTTGGAGAGTGAGAAGAGGATAGGGGTTCTTACCTTTTCCTCCAGAAGCTCTCCTTCAAAACAGGTTCCACTCCCAGGAGCCTCCCCACCATTGGTTTAGAAGCAGCAGTGCTATATGCAGATGAGGATAGTGGGTTCTGGCCACTGAGGATGTGGGGTAGCTGGCACTCATGCTGATTCTGGGACGGCAGGATGCTGGCATGTGCGCTCCCATGTGCACGCACAGCAGTAGGCGTGGTAGAATTTGGTAGCAGCAGGAGATGGAATTTGGTGCTTCCTTAGGAGCTGAATTGCCTTGAGCCACCCGACAATATACCATCTAGTGGGGGCCTTAGAGATGCTAAACCAGGACTGTGTTACCATAACTTTTGGCCTGTCCTAATGCAATTGCATTGGCTTTCTCTAGAGCAAGGCTGCCTCGCTTTTCGTCCCAAGCCCCTGCTTATACGCCTTGTAAAAGATTTTTCCTTCTGAGAAACTTAGTAACCATGATATGGAGGAGGTCACGACCTTTCTATTCTCCTCTTTATTGTTCCCCGGGGAGGAGAGATTTTCCATATGGGGGAATTTGTAACCCAATCCAAAAATAACACTGTCCAGCAAACACTACGAGCCGCTCAGTGGGTTCTGAGACGTGCTGCTCCAAAGATTGCAGCTGGTAAAGGATGAGCTGTGAAATTAAAGGGTAGGCACCTTAGAATTGTGTACCAGGAATTGATCCCTGATGACATAAATGGTTTTAACAATTGATACTTTAAGAAGAAGTATCAATGTGTAAAAAAGATTGATGATGACAATCTAATGGAGGACTACCTTGAGATCCTGGCTAGATAGACAGACAGACACTCACACTCTCATTGACTTCAGTGGGACTTAAATACTTGAACATTTCAGGACCAGTGTGTTTAGCATAATACAAGTTCATCCACCGTACACCTCCAGCCCTAAAAGAGAACCGGCAATAGCTTCTGAACTGGAGTGAGGCATTATTCCAGGCACGAACCAAGCGCCTTCTAGCTGTCAAAACTAATTGATGTTTTCCTCCATGTAGCAACATGTGCCACCTTTCAGCAGCCTTCTGTCCTCCTGGAAATTAACCCCATCACTCTCCCTAACTCTCAGAAGGTGAGAGGCATTTACGGTAGGCGACTTGTCATCGGGGAACGGCATTAAGCAAATGTGATGGGAATTGCTATATTTAATAGGGGGAATTAATGAAAGAAGACCTTTTGAGAAGGAAGACAATGGAGAGTAAAAGGGACCTGTGCCTTAGGGATGCTCTGTGCACCAGATTTTTATTTATTTATTTATTTTTTGGGGGGTGGGGGGGGTATTCCCTGTGCAATGATGTGCAGTCGAAAATTCCAAGAAGTCATGCTGGGGGATGTGATTCTCAGCTCTGGTAACGTTACATAACCTTGGGAAAGTATGCTGTTGGAACTTCCCGTGGCTCCCACACAAAATGCATTTGGCCAGGCAAGTCTTTAGAGCCTTATTCTTGGACAGAGATTCAGCACCCACTCACAACGCATTCATGATTTACAGCCGCAAGTATTGGTCAGCTCAAAATGCAGCAGAAAAATGGACGTGACCACAAAAAGTGTTTGTTCATATTTTATCCATTCTTCCAATAGCTCTGGGTGGTATATGATACAGGATAGGGCTATTCCCTCCCCCCCAGTTGTCACAGCAACCCTCTGTTAGTAGGTCGGGTGTTAAAATCTTCAGGACTGCTTTCGTTTTTCTGCTGGAGATTGATGTGGGTTCCTGGAGATTCCAGGCCAGTCCTGGCAACCCTACAAGCTGAGCATTCCTAGTCCAGAAATCCGCAATGCTCCCAAAAATCCAAATCCTTTTGAGCATGGACAGGATACTATAAGTGGCAAATTGAAATTACTCACCTGACCTCACGTGATCCGTCACAGTCGAAATGCAGGCAGACAACAGTTTATTCAGCATCTCCAAGGAAAAAGAAAGGCCCTTCCAATCCAGTTCAGCTGCAATAGATCTTTGCCATGAGCAGCCAGATATTTCATTATTGGAGTCGTTTGTAAAAGTTTTCATGTTTTTGCAATTTTGTTTTTTCCCATGGAGGAAAAGTGCAGAAAGAGGTATTGTGTGTATGTTTGTAGGTTTTCATGGCCAGCAAAAATCCAACAATTTAACATATATTTATTCGGGTGAGAAGACCATAGTTGTGTCAAAGAATTAGAATCAAAGATTGTTAAAAAAAAAAAAAAAAAAGTCCAATGTTTCATTCTGTTATTTTTTCAAAACTTCATCAGGGAAAACACACCAAGACCTGTTGCTAAGGTGTTGTGTCTTTATTCCACGTCGCATTTTTATAAATGTTAATTATAAATTGTAATTGCTTTAAAAGCGTACTAGGTAGGTAATATAGGTGGTATAGTGGCAGCAGTTGCAGCAAACAGTCATTACCCATGCTCCCTCCCAATCCAGTCTATTATTTATTTTTAATTTTGTTTTGCAGATTTCCCAGAACTATTTTCTTTCTTTCTTTCTTTCTTTTTTTTGCAGATTTTGGGTTTTTTTGTTTTGTTTTGTTTTTTACAAAAATGAGAAATGCAGAAAGTGTTTTGTATTTTTATTTTGTTATTTAAAAAAAACAAACCTCTACTCATTATGTATATGCAAATATTCTAAAATTAAAAAAAAAAAATCCAAAACATTTCTGGTCCCAAGCGTTTTGGATGAGGGGTACTCAACCTATGGCAGGCACATGCCTGATCTTGTCTGATCTCGGAAGCTAAGCAGGGTCAGGCCTGGTTAGTACTTGGATGGGAGACCGCCTGGGAATACCGGGTGCTGTAGGCTTATACCATAGTCTTTCGAGACTGAAGGTTGTCAACCACTCAACCTATATTGCTACGGTGGTATGTAACCAAGTTCCTGTAGTTAAATTGAATGTTCCTCAGGCCAGGCACCTGAGTTACGTTCATGTCACTGGTTAACGCCGGGATGTACAAACTCATTTCATACAGAGGTCCAAAGTTAAGCATTCATGGTGCCCACTGAGAGATGGAAGTGACATCATTAAGCAGAAAGTGACATCATTAAGCAGATGATGGCCAGGAATAAGCACTTTTGGTCTCACATAGAAACTCATTAGCTGCAAATGGCAGAAAATGTGCAAATCCTGTTCATATTTTCAAGATATGAGAGGTCGTAATTATCAAGGTTGGAGAGCCCAGTCATACTGGGGGCCAGATAAATTTGTTCCGGGGGCCATAAGCCTTATGTTTGATACCCCCTGGGTCAAGCCATTTCCGCCCAACTTTGCATGTATGCAACAGGGATCAAATGTGTGGACTTGTGCGCTGGGCAAAAATGGGTTAAAGCACCAGGTGTATTGAATGTATGAGAAATGAATGAATGAGAAGTTAGAAGTCACACATCAGCAGCGCTCTTTGAGCAGGAAGTCCAGGCCAGATGTACTTCTGGGTGAAGCAGACAGAAGAGGAACAAACTGATGTTGGACTAGCAGCTACAACAATAGAGTCAAATATTGGGGGAGTGGGACTTCTGTTTTCAACGATGGGAAATCAAACATGGATAAGGCCCAGTTTGACCACAGCTGTGTGGGGGTTAGAGCAGAAATTAGCCATGGCTCCAAGCCAGACATTGTGATCGTCTTCTTAAGGACCTTTCCCCAAGTAAACAAGCTTTCCAAAGTTCCTGTCCTCGTCTTCTGAAATATGTGCTTACAAATCAAATCCATTCATCAGAACAATGCTGACGGCGCCAGGGATTTCTTCGAGTGCCTTTAAGGACTTTGACACCCATTTGTCTTGGAATTGTATTCTCAGGGAGATCTGCAGAAGGAGGTCACCTTCCTCTTGCTCCTGCACCTCTTCCACCCCTCACTCTCCCCAGCTTAGCCTCTTGAAATGCTGCCCCTTGACTCCTTCGAGGAGTCACAAATTGATGAAGAGGTTTCCTGCCATTCTTCACAGAAGAGGGACGTACTTAACCTCCTTGACAGTATCAAGAGAGTGGCCAGCAGCCGGGATGACTCTTCTGATGTGCTTGGATCTGTTTTTGACCTTTTATGTACAAATCACCCTGACCAGCGTTCGGCCAGAGAATGTCACCTTCCTGTTTTATCTCCTTGAGCCTTGTTTGTTCCTTTGACGTCACTGGAGAGAGTCACGATCTGTGCAGACTGAATGTGTTGTAAAAACAGTGCCAATTGACTAGCAACTCAAAGATTAATTTCTATTGTCATTAAAAAAAAAAAAAAAAGCCTTTGGCCTCATCTTCTCTGCCTGCCTGGTCCTCTCCTTAAATCCTCCCATTCAGCCAGCCAGTAGCAAAGCTGGGGGTGGTCACCATGGCCAGGTGATATGATGACACCCCCCATATCATCGTGTCAGCTCCCACACCTGTACAGTCACCCCCTCCTCTGCACATGCATGCACCTCACTCTGAAAATGGCTCCCTTTGGAGCAGTTCAGGGATAAGGGCAGGTGGGAGGGTCCATTTTTGTGGTGTTTGCTGCATGGCTACGGTGAGTGCTGTCATCCCCCCCCCCCATGGAGATGGTGGAAAACTGCCACTCTACTCTAGGGAGCATTGTACCTCCCTGCCCCGGCTTAGCTATGCCACTGCTGCTGGCAGCTCTCATCCCTTCAGTTGTCCACAACTTCCTGAGGGATAGCCTCTTGATCTACAAGATTGCCTGTCAACTGTGGTTGCCTCGATCATCATGTGGGGCCAGCAGCTGTGGGCAGCCAGAAGAGCCCAATGAAGAATTTTTCCATCCTGTGCAGGTTTGGAACTGATCTGCATGGTGTTCGCGGGCACTGAGCCAGTTTGTGGAGGGAGAAGTGCCTTTGTGAAAAGCAGCATGAGAGAATGTGTGCGTGGTGACCCAGGCAAAGTGCTTTAAGCTGAGTTGGGGCATTGGGGTATCCAGCTCAGGGTTGTCTCTAATGAGCGGAAGCAGATATCCAGGGTTGGCAGACAGGGTCTTTCTCAGCCCTGCTTAGAGACGTTTTGGGATTTGAACTGGGGACTTGCGAAGTGGGTGCTCTGCTATCGCACAACATCTTTTCCTTGTGCGCAACACAGGGAGGCTTCTGACTTTGTGCGTCTAACTTTGTTTGTCCATCGCCGCTCACCATGGCATCTTACAACCTCATCAGCCAGGGCTCAACCAGGGTCCCAGTCCAAGGTAGGCCAAGATAATCCTTGAGAATCTTCCAGTTCAGTGAGTTTAAGGCTCAATGACCAAAAATCTCATCATGGAAGGGAGAAATGACTTGGTAAATTTGTCGCTCACCACACCCCTGTTGAGCATTTGCTGAATCCCAGCCAGCTGAAGGTACCGCCGTAGAGCTGTTCTTCCCTGCCTTGCTAATCATTCTCAGTCCAATCAGATTGTCCTCTCCAGCACCCGCCATTGCTGCCTCCTCTATTGTTCGCCAAAACCTGTCCCTGACCCTGGTGTATTAATAAAGACCATTTTCCGCTTGATTATTGTCTACTGAGCTGTCACATCACGTGCGCTGCTTCCTGCTGAGCTGCAGCCTCTGAATCCGTCTGGGCCTGACTCCTCATTTCCTCTCTTTCCTGTTTACACAGTTTGGGGAGTGGCTTTATGTGGCCACTCCCCATATGATTCCATAACATTCTATCAAAAGAGAATAAAAGAATTGTTGCTGGCTTTAAAAACAAAACAAACGGAGTTTATATTTACAGTTTTTATAGTGTCCTTTGCTTGTGTTTGAAGTAGCTTTAAGTTTTGATTATTAGATTTTGCAAACCACTGTGAAGCTCTCTCTCTCTCTCTCTCTCTCTCTCTCTCTCTCTCTCTCTCTCTGTAGTGTCACTAGGGGTGCAGGCCACACTGGGTGATGCGCAGAGGGGGGCAACCCCACTACTGGCCAAAAAAATGTTAAATTTTGGTATTTTTTAACAATACCATCATGTTATATATCATTTGATGTGTAATTTCATGCAGAGTGCAGTGAAACAAACTGTGCTGAACTATCTCTATTCTATCAAAAGTTATAGCCAAAAAACCAGAGGGGGTGGGGCAATGGTACATTGAGTTTGAATAACAATTTTAATCTGCAAACCGGGTAAGGTGCTTACAAAGTGCTTTTCTTTTTCATGGTTTCAAAAACTTTTTGCGACCCATCAAAAATTGGCTTGTGGCCCACTGGTGTGTCCCAACCTACAGTTGGGGGGAAAACAGCTCTATAAGCTTCCAAGAAATCCCAGGCTGCCATAGAACACTGTCTCTGTAGACCTGATGCTGCCCTACAGATGACAATGGAAGGTTGATGACAGCATGTGTTAAACCCCAGTCACAGATGGTGCATGCAATAGACTGTTTGTATTGGCAAATGCTGGGACATCTCCCTGCCTTTAGTTCACCTGCTCTCCTCTCTGTCTCTCAGCAGTCTGTACTGTTACATTTCCTGCAGGCTGGTCTTGCCTATGTAGCATTTTCTGGTCTCAGCTGCATAGAGGCCTTGTCCTTCAGCTTCCTCTTCTTTACACATGGTGCAGCTCCTGCCAGCGACAGCCCTCCCAGCGAGGCACAGAGCCAGGGTCAGCGCAGCTGGTGGCAAAGGGAGAAGCACTGAGCGTGACCTGCAAGTCAGAGGCCTAGAAACAGGCAGGCGTCACTTCCACAGCCCTTGGAGGCTGCAAGGTTATCAGATCTCTGATGGCTGAGGAGGAAAATATGGAAGCGACTGCTTAAAAGAGGGGGTGGAAAAGGCCTTTCCAGTGGTGTGGTTTTCTTGGGCAGCTGCAAATGGACTTGGCCAAGCACCTCCCTCTCCTAGAAGACGGTGACGGCGACACAGGTCCTGTTCACACATTTGTGCGCACCTCTTGTGAAGTGTAGGCTGCTGGAGGACTGTGCAGAGGGTGGACCGGTAATGGCTCCAGGTTGTAGGATACAGCTCACCCAGAGGCATTGCTAAAGGCAGCGGCACCCAGGGTGGAGTTGTGTGGTATCACATGATGTATTGAAGTCACTTCCAGGCTGTTCCACAGGAGGAAGCAGGGGCAGCTTTCCAATCTGGTTGCTGTTCCCCATTCCTTCAGTCAGTCAGATTGAGAAGCCACTAAAACACAAGGAGGAGGAGGTGGGTACGGCAGCAACTGCTACTTCTTCTCCCACCACCACCATCCTGGCTGGACCTTACATGGAAGTCCTTTCTTTCCTGGTGCCAGGAGTGGACCTCCTCTTACCCCCCCCCCCACCGCTTGCTGTGCCACTGATCTCACCAAATAACACTTTATGGACCTCCACTTATGGGGGTGGTCCCCTGTAAGTTTCATAGCCAAGACAGCCATTCCATTTCCACTTCTTTCCTCAAGCATAAAGTGGGACTTTCTCCCAGAAGTCCCTAATATGCATAGGGAACTCTGTAAATTTGTAAATGAATAAATAAATTTGCCCCTGGGGTTTCAAGGGAGACACACGACAAATTATTATTTAGCCCTAATATAAACTGCAACTGCGCTCTGTGCGTGTGCGTGTGCATGTGTGTGTGTGTGTGTTCACACAAAAGACCCCTTCCATCCTTTCCACACCCTAGTTCCAGTACTCATTTAGCTAACTGCAGGAAGTTGCCCATTCAACTTCATGCCTTAGTCAAACGCTATATAAATAATTAGCTTTGTTATTGGACAGAATCCCTCAAGAATTTGGCCTGTCGGTCCAGATGGAAATGTCCATTGTGGCATCCAGGCATTTCCATAGGAACAGCGTATCCTCACCGCTACCACCCCCATCAGTATCAAAACACCAGGGTAAAGAACAATAGCATTACGTCAAAGGCGAGCCAACTGGGAGAGGCCAGTGTCCCCCCTGGTGACTTGCAAACCCAAACGTTTGTTGTTTTTTTCTTCCCTGAACTGCCTGATAGAAAGTCATGAGCTGAAGTTCCACCTGGAGTCACAGTTGAGCCTTCAGATGTTTTAAGGTCTGTGGCCTCTGGGGTTGTCAGTTGACACGTATTCTTTATCTTGCTATGGCAGCCCATGCAAATGTATTTCCAGATGTTTCCTAATCCATATTACGTGTGTGTGTGTGTGTGTGTGTGTGTGTGTGTGTGTGTGTGTGTGTGTGTTAAAGGTATAAATAGAGCACAGGGAAAAAAAATGAGGGAGGTGAACAGGGGCTGGGTTTCTGCTGACAGAAAAAGGGGGGAAATGGCCAACGGATTCAAGCAGCCGTTTCACGGTTTCGGTGTCTTAGGAGCAAAACCGTTCACTCAAACAGAAAATTAAAGTAAAGCATCATAGAGAGATAGAATGTCTGTTTCATATGGAAAAAAAAAATACAAGCAGAAATATGCTTAACACAGGAAAAAGTTTGCAGTTCATCTGCCCCTGGAAAGAAACTAACAACTTGCCACTGTTAGATTTTGAATCTACAAATATCAATTATGAATGGATGTTGCTTACTCTACCCCAGCGCTGTGCAAACATAAGAAGGGCCCTGTTGAGTATATTCGTCAAGATCATTCTGTTTCCCCAGAGCAGCCAACCAGATGCCTTTAGGAAGCTCACAAGCAACGCACAAAGGGATTATACTGAGTGCCCTTTGGGAAAATAAAGTGGATTATAAATACAGAAAATAAATTCACTTTCTGTGGTTGGACCCTAGCAACTGGTATTCTTTGCTGGACAGAAAAAAACATGAATATTCACCAAGTCTGAGTACCCAGCATGTAATTACTCTTAATTTGTGGAACTCCTTGCCACATGATGTGGTGATATCACCTAGCTTAGGTGCCTTTGAAAGGGGATTGGACCATTTTCTGGAGGAAAATTGCATCACAGATGATGAGCCATGATGGGTGTGTGCAACTTCCTGGTTTTAAAGTAGGCTACCTCAGACTGCCTGGTGCAAGGGAGTGGCTACAGGATGCAGGTCTCTTGTGGTCTTGTGTGCTCCCTGTTGGGCCACTGTGAGACACAGGAAGCTGAACTAGATGGGACTTTGGCCTGATCCAGTGGGACTCTTCTTATGTTCTTGTTTGGGGAGCCTTTTCTAGCCTACCAAAGTACGCATCTGGTACCTACCATCTAGCCCACATCTAGCCTACCAAAGTGCACATCTGGTGCACAGGTCATTGTGAACTGCAGAACATGCCTTCTTCCAAAGTTCTCAGAATTCCATCATGCTTCACATCCTCATTCCCCTTTCAACAGACTATTTTTACCGCATATACAGATGGAAAAATGTCACTGGGCACCATGACCTTTGATTGAAAAGGTTCATACTGACTTATTGAACCGTTTCTTTCTAAGGCATCAACTTCCGACGCACCTTTTATAGTTGTCTTTGACTGAAATATTATGAGTCAGATTCCCAGAAATCAGAAGACAAGCTCTGGATGTGTGGGGTTGGGTTGTCGGTGTGGGAGGGTGCGTGTGGTTTGTGAGCATGTGAAGTGAGTTAAACACACTGAAAACCAATGTTTTATTCTTGAATGTAGAGGTTACACACAGGTCGTGTTTTCAAGCTTCTCGCAGTAAAGGTGAGGGCCAGACACCGAAATGTTAAAGAAAAGTGGGAGTTAGATGTTTTTTTCTATGATGCAGTTTATCACCCAGGATATAGGAGGAAGGGGAAAATTCTCATCTGACAGTTCAATATGTGGGAGAGGAGGCATTGAGGTGAAATAGAGGCCAAAAGAACCCCCAGGTTAGTGCCCCCCTATTTACCCCAATGTTTTCGTGCTGATGCTGATGATCCTAGAAACTCACCTCCAAGCTGTGCTACATCATCAAACAGGGGTTTTGTGGGGGAAATGGCAGGCCCCTGAAGATGGCTGTTCAAACTGGAGTCTTTTCTCCAATGCCTTCCTTGGGACACCTGGGATTGAACCTGGAACCTGCATGCTCTACTGCCAACCTGCGCCCCCATTGTCTCTTGGCAGGGCCGGCTATAGAGCGATTCAGACAAATTGGGCCCTGCACCAATACGGCCCTGGCAAGGAATCATCTGTGCCAAGGCATGGCGAGCAGAGCGCTGTTTCTGCCCTTTCTTTCAAATGGCCCAAAATGGGATTCCCAAAAGCAACTAGCAGTGACATCATCACATCACCGCCAACTATTTCTGGGTGCTGCACTTTGCTCATGGCATGGACTATCAGTGCTGGGCTCGCTGCGGCTGCAGTTGCTGCTGGTTGGCAACCTTCAGTCTCGAAAGACTCTGGTATAAGTCGACAGCACCCGGTATTCCCAAGCGGTCTCCCATCTAAGTACTAACCAGGCCTGACTCTGCTTAGCTTCCGAGATCAGACAAGATCAGGAGATAGTGTTCAGTATAGGGAGATGGCTGGCAACCTTCAGTCTCGAAAGACTATGGTATAGCCCTACAGCACCCGGTATTCCCAAGCAGTCTCCCATCTAAGTACTAACCAGGCCTGACCCTGCTTAGCTTCCGAGATCATGGTATAAGCCTACAGCAGCCTGTATTCCCAGGCAGTCTCCCATCCAAGTACTAACCAGGCCTGACCCTGCTTAGCTTCCGAGATCATGGTATAAGCCTACAGCACCCTGTATTCCCAGGCAGTCTCCCATCCAAGTACTAACCAGGCCTGACTCTGCTTAGCTTCCGAGATCAGACAAGATCAGGAGATAGTGTTCAGTATAGGGAGATGGCTGGCAACCTTCAGTTTTGAAAGATTATGGTATAAGCCTACAGCACCCGGTATTCCCAGGCGGTCTCCCATCCAAGTACTAACCAGGCCTGACTCTGCTTAGCTTCCAAGATCAGGCAAGATCAGGCATGTGCAGGGTAACAGTTGCCGCTACTGCTTGATGAGTGGACTGCCACTGTTGGGGAACATTTAAATGCCTTGCATTGCGCCCGTTGCTTATGAGGGCAACGTCCCGTCTCGTCCCATCTTATGTCCCGTCTTGTAGGTTGAGTCAGATCTTCCCCACCTTTACTCTGTCTTTTGTGGCAGGCCCTTTCTGGAAAGGATCTCCAACATTGCGAACGTCTCAGAGACATAACAACAAAAAAGGCCCTACATTTTTAGAAAAACCTTGTATTTTTTTTCTTTACAAAATTGGACTCCTAATAAGTTTATATGTTGATTTTTCTTCCTGCGCACACAGAGTGTATATAGGGTTTGTTCTGTTCTATTTTATGTTTCTTTGATACCGTACAGTTATTTAATCTTGTTGTAAACCACCTGGGGCTTAGCCCTGCCTGGAGGAAGCCAATATATAAATACAGTAATAAGTGAGTATAAATATAATGCGCGCTCCCAAGTCTGCAGCTTTAACCTAAAAGAGCACCGCAGGCACAAGGTTCTGTCATGTTACACCTCCCGACTGCGTAAATGGCCTCGCAGCCACCCACACACT
This sequence comes from Tiliqua scincoides, assembly GCF_035046505.1. NCBI lineage: Eukaryota > Metazoa > Chordata > Lepidosauria > Squamata > Scincidae > Tiliqua > Tiliqua scincoides. The sequence goes on from NC_089831.1 coordinate 17,238,512, forward strand.
CTCTTCTGAAGCCTGCTCTGCAGCTCTGAGTCAGGAAACCAGAAACTTGCAGCGAAATGTGCCAGGCGACATGGCCCTGTCTGTAAACTCAGCGTCTCCTTTGGCAGAATGCAGGGCTCAGCATATTCAGGGCTCAGGCTCTCTTGGAGACCAAAGAAGATGAGGAAGGATAAAGTATCTTGAGTTCACACAGGGTCTTTCTGCAATGGGGAGTGGAGCGTGCTCAGCTTGCGTTCTGAAGCGTTCAGAGGTTGTGCTGCAAGAGTACCTTGATTCTGAGAGAGTGTTCAAAAGCAGTGGGGGCCGACAAACCCTCAGAGAATGTTTTGGGTGGAGGCTCTAGGGGTGATGTCTTGAGCTTCAGTGGGCATGGAGTGAAGCAAGTTCAGACTCAAAAGCCTAATCTTCTGTATTCAAAACAAAATGATTACCGGACTTGGGCACCTCTCTTAGGAGGAAAGGCAACAGGACCAGGGGATATCCACTAAAATTGAGTGTTGGGAGAGCTAAAACAGACAAAAGGATTTTTTTTTACCCAGGCTGTCATTGGTCTGTGGAACTCCTTGCCACGGGATGTGGTAATGGCGCCAAGTCTGGATGTCTTTAAAAGGGGATTGGAGAGCTTTCTGGAGGAAAAGTCCATCACAAGTTACAAGCTGCTATGGGCACATGCAACCTCCTGGTTTGAGAAATAGGCTTGACAGGTACAAGGGAGTGGCAATAGGATGCAGGTCCCTGAGACATCTGGTGGGCCACTCTGAGATACAGGAAGCTGGACTAGACGAGCCTGATCCGGAAGAGCTCTTCTTATGTTCTTAGAATTGCAAGTCAAACGTATAGTTTCAAGGCATTTGTCCAAGTGACTGCTTTGAGTCCTCTTAGAACCCAATCCTTATAGTCAATAAGGCATACACCCAGGTGAGTGTGGCTAGGATTGCAGCCGTAATTATGGAAGACACAGGAGTTCTTGAGGAATAAACATTTGGGAGTGTTTAGGTCAGGAGTAAGAAGTTGGTTCCCTGTTCCAAAAGGACTCATAAGGTGTCTTCTCCCCCCCCCCCCCCAAAAAAAAAGCACATAAGGGACCTCAGCAAAATGTCACTGAAAATTGTTCTGCTGGTATGAATATGGGCAGTTGCTGTCTCCCTGCCTACTGTGAGGGAGGCATTGCCTTTGAAGGTGGCTTTCTGTCCCGTTATTGGAGCTAAAACCAGCTTACCATTTTACTTTCATGGAAGAGGTGGGTTTTGAACTCATTTGAAGGCATGAAGAGGGAGGTGACGCTATTCAAATATTCTGGGAGGTAGTATACAACTCCCACAAGATGTAGTGATGGCCACTTACTTAGATGGCTCAAAATGGCTTTAGGCAAATTAACGGAAGAGAAGCCTATCCCTGACTTCCTGCTTCAGAGGCAGTATTTCCATTATGGAGCAACAATAGCGGGAGAAACTTAAACAGGCCCTCAGAATCTGCTAGGGATTAATTCCACAATCTCCCCCCCCCCCCGGCCAGGCATAGGTACCAAAAACCATGGATAATGAAATCTGCAGGAGGCCAGGGTCATGGAGCTACATGACTCACCATGGGGTCATGCAGGGCCCTCTGAAGGTTGCCCCAGCCTCCCAGCATCTTCGGATGGCCTCCTGGACACAACCAGGTCACTTATGGTTCAGGTCTGCAACTTCTGGTTTGTGTCCACAACTTCTGGTCACATTCAGGAGGTATTCTGAGGTTGGGGAAGCCCATGGAGCGGACTGTAGTCTTTTGCTGGCCTCAAAACACATCCTGGATGTGACTGGAAGTTATGGAGGCTAATCAGGAATGGCTTCCAGTAATGTCTGGGAGGCCTTCTGAGCCAGAGAAGGCCCACAGTGCACTCCATGGGCCTTCCCAGTGTCAGAACACCTCCTGGATGCAACCAGAAGCTATTTCCAGTTGTGCTGGGGGGACCCTCTGAGCTGGGGCTCAGCATCTGCAGATGTTCAAATCCACGTTTACCAAGCCTGTGGATGAGGAGTGTCCACTGTATCTTTCTCTTCTGCTGGTGAGTTGGTGGGCCACTGTGAAAAACAGGATGCTAAATTAGATGGACCTTTAGCCTGATCCAGTGTTCTTAGGTTCTTAGGCTGAAGCAATGGGAAAAGGGCAGAGCCTTTTAATCAGACAGCAAAACTGTCAATGGCAGAGTGGAAGTCATTGTTGATAGGAAGTCATTGGAATGTGAGACCAGATTTACTCTACCAAATGTAATTCAGGTTGTGAAGTTGTAGTGAAGAACTGTGTGATTTTTTTAAAAGAGCTGTTTGGAGGTTGTGCTTCCAAGCTTGAGCAGATAGGAAGGCAGCCATACCTTTCCCAATTTTCCATCCAGGTTGTTTCTAGACCTTCTCTTTTTCAGCCTGGCTAAAACCATCCCTTGGTTCACCCACATGCTGGCTGGAAAAGAAACAGGCCCCATAATTTATCTACAGCCAACTGAGCCCAAATACAGCTGGGAGGCATCAGACCTGTCAATGCTGATAAGTTATTAATAACGGTGAATGATGACCAGGAGAATAAAAGGTTATCAGCTCCTCTTTTTCTTTACATAGTCTCTTTCCAGTGTCTTTGATTGATGCCAGATTGCCTGGCAAAGAACAGAAGCATCTCTCTCTCTCTCTCTCTCTCTTTCTCTCTCTCTTCAGCTGGCTCCGTATCTAAGAGCTTTCCTTTTTTATTTCTGCACTTGAAACCTTTATAAATATTTAAGGGAATTGAAAGCATGAATGGGAGCATGTGGGTCTATGGAAGCCCATCAAAGCTCTATAGAGTTTCTATATATAGATAGTGCAAGAGCACAGAGCAAGAAAAAACACTGTACATCTTGGGAGGAGGAAAACTTCAAAGCACAAGAGGAAGCGTATCGGAATAAGGTGCATCCTTGCCTTTTCCTCCCCCTCAATATCCTCTTCCCACAGCTGTTTTTGTTCTTGGCAGGATTACCGTCCTCAACCATTCAGGTGCTTCTCCAGAAAAGGCAATATGCCTAGAGTTGATAGCATTTCATGTCAGCTTGCTGTATGGCGACTTCTCAAAACATTCACCACCTAATTTCCATAGGATTTGCTTGCTATGATTAGTTGATTCTGTTGGTTATAGAAGCTAAGGGGGGAAATTAATTTTATTAAGACACATTCCCTTGTGAGCCAGATGGGTGCATCTTTGAGGACCTGTTGCTTTGCAAATACACAAAGGAGGATAACATGGAACCTGGCTTTTGTTGATGCTAAAAAAAAAAAAAAGTTGAACAGGCCAAAAACATCATTTGAACGTACCTCAAGATCTGGATGTCATGAAGTTTGCTTTTCCATTGGACGTTTCATGTGTCCTGAAACATGAATATCCCTGGGGTAGTATCTCTTGCTGATAGGTTCCATCACTTGTAGAAGAGGTTTCCGGTCAATCAAGTGGTAAAGGGCCATAAAAGCCCATTGAATTTCAAGCACCATGGACAGTTCCCTTATTCCCCTCCAGCTATACTTCTCCAGCTGGGTCACACCATTCCCTTGATAATGATCTTGGCCATTTTGATCTTGTCTGCCATGAGGACACTATCCTGCAAGTTAAGATATTACACAGACTTACTGAAGATTTTAAAAAAAATTACAATTATTAGTGGATATTAATGTTTGAGCTTCACCATCACTTGCAGAGCTTAAAATCTCACACCGCTTGTATTATTTAAGAATCATTGGAGGCATTTATATCCCACTTTTCCTGACAGCTCAAGGTGTCTCACATTCAAAGATTAAAACTACAGTACTGAACCTGAAGAGTACACTAAAAGAACAATACTATATTGAAGCAGTGGCATACTTAGTTATAATTAATAAACACAACCAGATAATACACCCAGATACAACAGTTTTTAGATCCCAAATGCCCTGCAGAAACAGGTGCACCTTCCATGACCATCTAAGTGTCAGCCACACCACCTAAAATGGGTCTTTCCATCATGCTGAGTCCACACCTGAAGAAGTCTTCTGCAACAGCGATGTTCTCAAACCAGGGAATCCAGAACAGGACACTTGAAGTCAACTTAAGCAGGTGATCTGAAAAGAGTCTCTCTCCAAAATGCCTAGGTCACAAGCAATGAGCTGTTAGTAGCAATATGTCTTCCTTCATGTTATTCTGTTTACATTGGTCCTATTCAGGTTGCTAGTGTACTGTTAAGAACGTTCAAGATCATTTGGAGTTTAAGCTACACAGACTCCCAAAATCATTGACATGGGGTTCATTTAACCATGTAACCTTAAAACAACTGAATTGTTTGAAAGCAATATTAACAAATATATTCCCTTACTGATCCTCAAAGAGACGCACAAAATTGAATCAGAAATGTTATTTTATACATGAGCAAACAGAAACAAAATGACATCTGGCTGAAAAAGGAAAGTCAGGAGGACAGTATCAGTGTCCCATACTGGGACCACAGGATACCTCCACATACCCCTGTGGTACACTGGACTCTACCACTGGCTGCAAAAGACTCTGAAGTCACCCCACTCAGGAGAGCCATGGACATGGGTCCTTGGCCAGTGTCCAACCTGACCGACCTCTGGCACTAACCTTGAGCATCAACATTATCTTTGCACAGAGCAGGGGTCTTTAAACTTTTCGGCTGAGGGGGCATGTCAAATATATGGCACAGTGTCGAGGGCCAAAAAAAAAAAAATAAATATAAAATTTAAATAAATACATTAGAGATGGAACTTAGATGAGTAAATAAATGAATTAACTCAAATGTCCAGGATTTCTCTAAGCACCAACACAGATCAAGAAATGAAGCACACGCTTAAATGTACTCCCATTCCCCCACCCCAAAAGCACAACTCTGGTTGTGTTTGGTCAACTGGGCCAGAGGCTCTCAGGAGATCAGAGGCTTGCTGCGGGCCGCATCTGGCCCCCGGGTTGGGATTTGGATTACAGAATGGCTCTCTGACTTCTTTTTTTCCACTTTTTCCAGTTTGATAGTCATGGGTAATGTTTGGATGTGATGCTGTCAGGATTAGGTGGGGATTTACCTTGAGCACCATAACAAATCTCTAGTCTTGAGGACAGCCAGGATGGTGTAGTGGTTTGAGAGTTGGGCTTAAGACTTGGAAGAGCCAGGTTCATATCCCTTCTCAGCCATGAAGCTTTCTGGGTGACCTTGGGTCAGCCACTATCTCTTAGCCTTGCCTAACTTATAGGGTTGTTATGAGGACAAAAGGAGGGAACTATGTACACCACCCTATGATCCTTGGAAGAAAAAGGGTGGTATAAAAATGTGATAGGCAAAGATGGGAACCATAGAAAAACCAACTGAACTACAAGGAAACAATAGGTGAGAACTTTCCCCCTGACCCTCATAAAGGCTTTCTGACCAATTTAAGGATCTATTTTGACATCTGGTAGAAAAAAGACTAGACATCTGAAATGGTTCTGTTACAGGTTTGAAATTCTTTAGGCCACCTGAGAGGCCTCAAGGGAGTTCTCTTTATATTTCCCCAAAGCAGAACAAACTCTGTACAGCCTTTTTGGAATTGGGGGGGGGGGAGAGGATCCTTAGCCCTGGCCTAGAGGAATCTACCTCATTGCTAAATTCAGAAAGGGAAGGGCTTCTCTCTAATCTCCTGAGGCCAGGGAGAGGGAGTGGGGAACATCAAAGAGCCACAGAGTCAGGCCTGGCACACAGAAGCAAAGGACTTATTTCCAGGGCTTCAGACAAAGAAATCCCCAAATGAATCTCCAGTTTGAACTCGAGAGGTTAATGTGTCCTCTTATAGATCAAATTGTGAGATTGAGCATATTGGAAAGGAGGAGGGGGAAACCTTGCACATTGCTTTTGATCAGGCTTTGGCTCTCCCCGATAGCCACCACGTGCCCCACACCTGATAAATGCAATGTATAAACTGTGTGTGGAGGAGAGACGGGAGGAGGGTCATAAATCTCCTTCCTTTTTTCTTTGCTGGTAGATGGATCTAAGAGGAAAATTAAAACCATGCTCCTGATCTGAAAGTGATGCCTCATCTTCCTTTCAAAACCACTGGCGTGAACTGCAGGGCATTGTCAGGTCTGAAGGATGCAGCCTGCGTACAGCAGCCTTAGAGACCAGATGCTGCAGGAATGGGCACGCGGGAGAAACAGGGTCTGGTTCTAGCTTTCCACTTCCCTTGGTGGGGAGCCGGGAGGGGGTGTAGGTCACACTCCACAAGTGTGGTTGGTTTTGAGCCATGTCAAAACCAACCAGTAGTACAGTACCTACTTGTCAGTACATGTCAGTACATGTCAGTAGTACAGTACCTGCTTTGCATGTAGATGTTCTCACATTCAGTCTGTGGCATCTCCAAGTAAGACTGGGAAAGACCCCCCCCCCTTCTGAGACACTGGAAAGTTCCTGCAGATATTGCAGTGACCATATAATTTTATTTTCACATTTTTATACCATCCCTTCTCCAAGGAGCTCAGGGTCATGCACATGGTTCCATCATTCCTTTTGTCCTCACTATAGCCCTGTGAGGAAGTTGAGGTTGAAAGACAGCAACTGGCCCAAGGTCACCCAAGACGTTTCATAGCTGAGCGAGGATTTGAACCTGGATCTTCCAAGTCTAAGCACAACTTCTGAACCAATGTACCATCCTGGTTCTCCTTACTGAACAATTATTATCTCTTATTACTGAACTAGATGGGCCAAAGTTGTGACACAGAAAAAGAAAGATTCATAGAAACAGGCCAATTTTTTTAAATAAAATACAATGATAAAATGGGCAGCAGAAATGTTAAAATGCTTTTTTTTTTTTTTTTAGCATCAATAAAAGAGTAAAGGCAGCAGCAAAGGTGGGAATAAAGAACTAACTTCAAGCCAGAAATACCCAACCAAAAAAGAAAAGGATTAAGCACATGCGGGAACACCTCCAGGGAGAGAGCAGTTCTCAAATCATGTGGAAGGGAGTTCCATAGTTGCAGTGCCACCACTGAGACATTATGCTGGGCACTGCCAGAAGCAGAATGCTGGACTATATAGTTCCTAGGCCTGATCCAGTGGAGCTCTTGGCATTTTAGGAATGTTCAGGAGGCGTTTGGAAGTCCTATTGCTAGGAACAAGGACTATACAGGTTTGCTGGGCAACTGGTCAACTGGTTGTTTGATTGAATGGGAAGGTACCAGCAATTGTATCTTTTGTTTCCAAGGACTGGATCCTATTTCTTTTCTTTTCTTGGTAGGCTTGTTTGACACTGTTGGGGCCAAAGGTCACCACGAGCAGAATGGGAGCTATAGAAATGACCTCTTGATGGAGCTGGGAGGATAGTTTGGAAGAAGTTTGGGCACCAAATGGAGTGACGAGCCTATTAAGGAAGGTGAATCCTAAAACTCTTGGGAGTGCTGCAAAGACATGGGGAGAATTTCTGTACCCTGACCCTTGAGAGTGAATGAGGGGTGAAAGGGGAGGTGACCGGGCAGAAGCAGTGACCCATAAGGCCATGGCAGAAGTAATAACAGATGTGAAACAGAAGCTCTCAGTGTTGCAGTGACCAGCGGGAGTTTGCCCTGAAGGAAGTGACCCTTCGTAAGAGGCATTGTCACTGAAACATCCTTAATGTGGGATGGCGGCACTGTGATTAGAATGGACTGACCAGGAGGGATGGTGGCTAAAAGTAGCTCATAGCTCAATAGGGCTTACTCCCAGGAACACGCATGCATAGGGTTGCAGCTTAAGACTGCAGTCCTCTGCATATTGCTACAGAGTCAACCCCATTCCATCAAGATCCTGATTGGATATACCCAGGACTGGATCCAGATTTTCAAGAGGCTTTGACAAACTGCCATCATAGACCACCCTCCTATCTGGGTGGACCCCCCCACCTGTGGAATGGGAGGGAGAAGGCAGCACCAGTGCAAGTATTTTGTCTGAGAGAGCGACTCCATTGCAGTTTCCACCAGATGCCCCCAATGGGACCCTTCTGCCTGGTCTTTTCATCATCAGAAGGGCCTTTCAGAGAAAGCTCCCATTTTCAAGTGGGTGGGAGAGATTATATGATGTCAATTACCTGAAAAAAAAGGTTATGGACAAAGTTGGGATCTCGGAAACTGGCAGTAGACCCTCTTAAAGGTCCTGGGCCATTAGTAGCTTCTTCATATAGTATACCCTGATGCCAGCCCTGGGGAATACTTCTGCAGAAATCTTAGGAACGATAGATAGCATGGGACTGCAGTCAGTGATCAAAAGGCCAGAGTGCTTTCCTGCAGGCACAGGTTGAATTTTGTGTGTCTCTCTCACACACCCATGATAGAAGAACTCAAATCAAATCTTTTATTGCGGTCACTGACCAGTACATAAAATATAAAACTGTGCACTTGAAAATATCAGTACACAAGGAATAAAATTTAACAATTATACCATTAAAAACATTGAAGAAAACAATCACTGTCTTCAGAAGACCCAAACCCAGCACCCATTCTCAGCGGCAAACTTCCCAACGAAGGCAGCAACTCTACTGAATTTAGTCCACTTTCTGTATCAGTGTCCTAATGCGTTATCGCTGAAGCAAAGAATCTCGCAACATTAAAAGTAATAGCTGGACTTGTGTCAGAAAGCAACAAGTTCATATATTGTTGTTGTGTATGTCCCAAAAAATGGATCAGCAATGGAGTGATAAGGGTGGCACGAATGTTCCTGTAAAAAGAACAGTGGAAAAGCACATGTTCAGTTGTTTCCATATCTTCTGATCCACAGGGACATAGACGTTGGGTCCAAGGTATCTTTTTGTAACGTCCCTCTGACACTGCTGAGGGGAGTCCTCAGAGGCAGGCCAGTGTAAAAGCTCTTCTGTGCTTATAATTCTCCAGCTGGACAAGGTAGTGTGGGACATCAACAATATATTTAAGATCTTCCCTGACATAGAATTCAGAAACATTAGAAACATCATTCTGCCTTTCCATATCATATCATGATAGAAGAACACAGGTTCTTCCAAGTACCTGCATGGCCCCTAAATTCAGGACAATCAGAAGGAGGTAATGCTGCACACAGAGCATGATGAACTTGTGGAACTGACTGCCACAAGTTGTGGTCATCACCTCTAGCTTAGATGACTTGGAAAATGCATTAGAGTCAAATCAAAAAATATACATGAGAATGACAGGGGCTATTCAATGAAAGCAGACACAAATACAGAGTTCCTGTTATTCAGACTTGCTATCTGCAGTCAGCGTGTCTCTATTGGAAGTTCATCTTTCTACCCTTTAGCCCATTTTGGCCTACCCACAGGTATCCGTAGTTGGTTCCTGTTGCGTATATGCAATGTTGGGCTGAAATGGTTCAATTGTGAAGAACATTTATTTAGTGCATTGATATCAGTGGGTGAAATGTCTAATTGTATTTAACTTTGAATCAGCAGGGCTATCAAAAACTATCCACTATTCCCCCCAAAACTAAAAGTTCCCAAACTTTTTTGACTGGTAGCTCCCTTGATATAACTGGGCCGTTGGCCGTGGCTCCCCCATTAGGGCTACAATTCTATACATTGGCAGGAGGTCTGGTCTAGAGGGTAGAGCCCCTGTTAGCCCGAAGATAACATCACAAGGTTGCCAGTTCGAAGACACTGGCAGCTCCCTGAACGGCTGAGAATGGCGAGACCTTGAAGCAGCTGACAAAGCTGAGATGAGTGATTCCACCTGCTCTTGGTGTGAGCAAGAAGTGTCTTGGCTGCCCTCCGTGTGAGAGATGGAGCTGCTTGTCAGCCTGCTGGGAGAACCGGAGGCCAGAAGTGAGACCAAACCAGGAAGATCCATTCTGAAATGTTGTTGGTTCTTGAAAGAGAGAACCTCTATGTTTGTAAAAATCCCCTTGAGGGATTTAGAAACGCCTACCTATGTAAACCGCCTTGAATAAAGTCAGAGTAATCCGATGACCAGAAAGGTGGTATATAAATACCTAGTTGTTGTTGTTGTTGTTATCATCATCATCATCATCATCACCATCAGGTGGTAGGTTTTTCATGAGGATTATGTAGCTCTCCTGGCTAGCTTTCATGGCTCCCCATGGTTCCCCATGGCTCACAGTTTGGGAACCACTGAGACAACGGCAAAATAAACAAACCTCACTTTCCTGACAATTTTTTAGTGTTTATTTAAAAATAAATTTAAAAAAATCTCACATTCAGTTACATTACTTTTACCTGCTCTCTCTCCTTTGCCCTCACTTGCCTCCCGTGATGTCATCATTCATCTAAATCTGATTGGCTAGATAGCATTGTAATGCTGCCCTGTTCATTGTGTCATCTCTGATGAAATTTGATCAAGCATTCAGTTAAGAGAGAGAAGCAGGAGAAGGGAGAAACACACACACACACACACACACACACAAAGAGTATTTTTCAGGAGAAATTTCAGCCCCATCAAAATAACTTTAGACTCGAAAAATCAAAAGTAAAGAATATCCAGCTGACCCTTAATCCTAAAGGATTGATTGTATGAAAAAGGAAGAGGGACTTTTGCTCCCCGAAGGGAGGGTGTAAGCTACTCGGTAGAGATTTATGAATCACAGGAGCACAGTCACTTTGAAAGGTGGATGGATGTGATCTAAGCTCCTGTTGCTGTGTTAATAAGTTGGGATGGAAGGGGGGGGAGTAATTATGCTATCTGGGCAAACAGTGTGTTTTTCCAACTTCCCCCTGATTTAAAGACAAAAGAGAGAGGAGGAAAAATACATGATTGTCAACATATTATTGCCAGAGCGTAGCCATTTGGATTGACGTGTTCTATGTACAGTCCAAAAAGACAGAGAAAAACAGTTCCCTTGTTAAGAATGCTGCTTGTTGGGAAATGACATCTGCTTTTTTTAGAGTAGGAGCAGTGTGGGGGTGGAAGAAGTCTTGAAAAAAAAGCAAAAACCAACTGCCTTGAGAGCAGCTGAAATCCCACAGAAACCAATTTAATTTGTGTGAAAGAGTCAGAGGTAGGAATGCGGCTGTGGCGGTCATTGCGTCCCCATCCAGGGTTACTCCTGGAGGGCTTATCCCTGTTCCCACCTGAATTCCATTGAGCCTGCATGGTGTGGCCCTCTGAGAAGCCCATTTTGATCAGCTGCTGGCAAAGTCCTGCTCCCCATCGTTATGTTTGGGGACCATGGGGAGAAATGACAAGAGTGCTTCATTGTTGTGGGTAAAAAAAAAAAAAAGGAAGTTAGCATTTGTTCAGCGCTTTTGGGTGTGCTAAGCATTTCTCATGCCTTATCTTGTTTACAACAACCTTGCAACAACCATGCAAAGAAAGTCTTATTATGCCCATACTGCAGATGGAGAAGACTGAGGCTGCCTAGTGAGTTTATGCAGTAGCGTTACTAACAGGATGCGGGCCGCACTGGGTGATTCTCACAAGGGGGGGTGACACCACTACTGGCCAAATTTTTTTAAATCTTGGTATTAGGAGTGATTAGGATATTAGATTAGGAACAAAGAGAGCCATGTTCAAAACCCATACAGCAATGATGCTCGCTGGATGACCTCGGGCCAGTTACACTACCTTCACCAAATCTGCCTCGCATGGTTGTTGTGAACATGGGCTGGTGAGCAGACCTTGGTGCAGTGCTTGGATAAAGTTAATAAGACTATAACTCCTTGGTAACAATCCACCTATTGGACTCTTTGTAATAAAAGGTCTATATTAAAACACATACCACACACACACACACACACACACACACACACACACACACACACACAACCCCGTGAGATGACATTTTTCAGGTACAATGTGGTTCTGGAACGAATGAAAACCCCAGGACCTCCCCTGCTGTGTAAAATCTGCCCCTGTCCTTGTAAACTGTAACCCTCTATCTCCATTCACAAAAAGTGTTTCCTATGACAGAAGGGGAAAAAACAATCGTTCTTTGCCTTGCCTATTGGCAACAGCCCAAGAGGAGATGGGAAAGAGGGGGAGGGTCATTCTCATGGAAGACTGTGGCCTTTCCCCTCCAGATTATTATTTCCAGGAGGTTAATTTCCAAATCCTTTGTGTCACGTGACTCCAGCGGCATCACCGGCATTAAAACATAGCAGGGCTGAAGCATTAAAGTGCTTATCAGGCCCCCATTAACAGATAAGGCAGGCCGAAGTGCATGACATCCTACCCTTATCCATCTAAGACCGGGATTTCTAATTTCATGCCAATGAGGAGGCCGTGAACAAATGGGGGAGGCCGTTTCCTGCAACTGTGCAAGAACGGTGTTCGGCCATACCTTGCCCTTTCATCCAGGGACCCGATGAAAGTCAAAAACGGATGAATGTACAAGCATAGCCTTATTTAGCTTGCAGATTTATTTTGGCTGGTGAAAAACATAGGCCGCAATCCTATCCCCACTTACCTGGGAGCAAGCCCCATTGACTTCAATAGGACTTACTTCTGAATAGACATGTATAGGTTTGGGCCCATAGATAGTTCACTACACATGACACATGCAAATGCATGCCAAACCTAACTGGACACCAGAGCAACAAACGCCATGGAAGGTGGGATGAAACTGGGTGAAAGAGGAAAGCACGCGGATGAAATTTGAAATGACTGAAAGAGCAAAGCAATGAAAATCAAGGTATTGCTGTACTCTAGGTTGCATTCAAACCATAATACCTGACACATTCCAGTTCCCCACCCCCACCCCACCCATTACTCATCTTTGATTTCTATATGCATGTGCTTTATTTCCCTTACGGAGTTGATGTGTTCTTTTGATGTTTGTCTTCATTAATGCAATAGCATGCACGCAAGCAGGAGCATTTATTTCCAGCTCCACAGTCTGTTGTGCTTCATTGTTGAAAAGGGATGAGGAGAGCTCCAAACAGGATCATTGGTGGCACAGAACACAAACAGTACCTAAGGTGCTGGAGAAGGAACTGGTGGGTCAGTGGTGAGAAGAAGAAGAAGCCTACAGAGAACCAGGATGGTGGAGTGGTTCGGGAGTTGGACAGACCCGGAAGACCCAGGTTCAAATCTCTGCTCAGCCATGAGGTTCCTAAGTGACCTTGGACCAGTCACTATCTCTTAGCCTCACCTACTTCACAGGGTTGCTGTGAAAATAAAAGGAAGAAAGGAACCATGTACAGCACCTCGAGCGCCTTGGGGGAAGGGCAGTATAAATGTAAGAAAAATAAATTTGCACATCCAACCCTACCATCTCCAAAGGCTCCACTCCTTGTTCCCATATACTCTACTCTTAGGGTTGTAATATCAGATACATCCCAACGCCTGTGATTTGATGAAGCAGGGCCTGGTGGTATCACAAGTTTTCCACTTTGGACAAATGGGGGGAATCTGGTATTGGCGTAAGGACCAGTGGTATAGGTGCGACAGTGATGTAGGGGCATGGCCACCACTGATCCCAAGATGGCCTAAGATTTGTTGCCTGTCCACTGGGCAAAACGTTGGAGAAACAGGATCATCTGGGGGCAAACTGGCAACCTCCTCATTGGTTTGATGATACCTAAGTACGTTTAACTGAAATCAAGTGTTCACTGATATTCAATCACTGAATATTTTACCCATTATTATTAAATAGAATGCTTTTCTGCTGGAGGACTCTCAAGGAAGTATGCAGCCATTATAAATTGATCAGTTTACCCCTTCTATGTGTCTCCCCTGTATCCAGATTTTTGACTGTAAGTTCCTCAAGGCAGGGGAATTCTTTTACACATTGCACATGATGTTGATGGTGGTGGTGGTGGCGATGAAGAAGGATGGGAAACCCCTCTTTGTGAAGCCTAGAAAAAAAAAGTCCAGGAAAAATGGTGCCTGAGGTGGGGACATGATTGAAGGCACAATCCTAACTAGGTCTACTGTTCATTTCAGTGGAGTTGCACTAGAGAATTTCCCAGTGCATCACAAGAGTGTAAGCATGATAAAAAAAAATGCCAAAAATGACCCATTTGGAAGGTTCGATTCTGTCCATGAAGCATTCTGGCGTTATTGGGGCATACCAAATCCCCTGAGGTTTCTGCTTGCGTCCTGGTGGAACTGCTTATGGGTTCAACTGGCTTTTAGCTGCAAGGCATTCCCAAAACAACACGGGACAGTTCCTCCTCAATGCTGTGTGAACTCTTCTCCTGGGACAGAAGCATTAAGGGTTGGTTTGGAAAAGCTCTCACATGGAACAGCACTCCAGGGAGAATTGTGTGGTTGGAAGGAGGGCTGGGATTGTCATCACATTTTTGACATTTTTATAATGCTTCCACTTTTCATCTGATGGGAAAATCCTTTTGTGTGAGAAGAGCAATTTCTCCCTCCCTCCCCCCCCCCCCACCTTTAGGATGTGTGAATATCTCTCTCCAGTTCTGCTGTGCTGTGTGTTTTGAAACAGACCAGTTTTCTTATTTTTATGGGAATAGATTCACAGGATGTCTTGGAGAATTATCAACTTTCTGTAGGTTTTCTAGCAGATCTAGACAGCTGGAAGTAAAACACAGGCTCCATCTAGCCCAGCTTTGTGTTTCTAACAGTGGACATTCACAACACGGGCAAAAAAACTGGCAACTGGTGTTCAGAGGCATCCCAAACAGCTATATGTATCCAGGTTGTCACAAGAGTAAGGATGTGAATAGAAAACCTAAGAAAATTCTTTAATCTCATAGAAA
>NC_089831.1:20409375-20444890 GCF_035046505.1 Tiliqua scincoides
TCAGGTCTATTTTTATTAGAAGATGGTAAAAAAGGAGGGAAGTAGACAAGACATTTGGAATAACAAAATGCACCCCATAGTGTGTCTAACACAGATCAATGCCATATTTTATTCTACATCATGTTTTATTGATTTAGATTAGATACACTTTTGGATGAATTTTTGCATCGCTCATGCTCATTTTTTTGCAACATAAATCCATTGGTAACATCAGCAAGAGCAGCAGCTACAAAGCCACACTTCATAGGGGAAGGATGGGATGTGGAGTCACAAGACCAAAAAACAGACACAGCATTCTTCGCTCTGCACAGCGAGGAGCACCATCTAGAGAAAAAAAGAGCCCAGAATGCTGTTCAGAAGTCACTTGTTAATGATCTTCCAAATCCCCAAAGGAAGGCAATTACCAGGCCTGGCCCTTACATGAGATGAAGTGAGGCAAGGTGATCAAGTCTGGGCCACCTCTGCCAATTGCTGAACACTACCAGTGCAACATAGCAGGAGGGAGGGGGCATAGCTCAGACACAGAGCATATACCTTGCACACAGAAGGTCATTATTTCAATCCCCAGCATCTCCAGGTATGGCAGGAAAAAAATTTCTGTGAGGATCCCTGAAGACAGGGCTGGCCTTAGGGTAATTTGGCAATTGGATCCTGCATCACAAGGAAAGTATGGCAAGTGGAACATTGCCACTGAATACCTCCCTCCCACCCTGGGGTCTGATTGGCTTGAAATCACCCCCAAGCAGTTGGTAGTGATGCTACTGCCAGGTGCCTCACTGGTGCTCATCCTGATCAGTAGGGGGGCACAGGGGGCCCCCCGCAAGACTGTTTTGTCATTTGCACAGCTCCAAAGGCTGACCCTGTCTGGAAAGCCACTTTTAGTTCATAGCAAAAATATTATAATGCCGTTGTACAAATCTATGGTAAGGCCACACCTGGAGTATTGTGTCCAGTTCTGGTCGCCGCATCTCAAAAAGGACAAAGCGGAAATGGAAAAGGTGCAAAAGAGAGCGACTAAGATGATTACTGGGCTGGGGCACCTTCCTTATGAGGAAAGGCTACGGCGTTTGGGCCTCTTCAGCCTAGAAAAGAGACGGCTGAGGGGGGACATGATTGAGACATACAAAATTATGCAGGGGATGGACAGAGTGGATAGGGAGATGCTCTTTACACTCTCACATAATACCAGAACCAGGGGACATCCACTAAAATTGAGTGTTGGGTGGGTTAGGACAGACAAAAGAAAATATTTCTTTACTCAGCGCGTGGTTGGTCTGTGGAACTCCTTGCCACAGGATGTGGTGATGGCGTCTAGCCTGGACACCTTTAAAAGGGGATTGGACAAGTTTCTGGAGGAAAAATCCATTAAGGGGTACAAGCCATGATGTGTATGTGCAACCTTCTGATTTTAGAAATGGGTTATGTCAAAATGCCAGATGCAGGGGATGGCACCAGGATGAGGTCTCTTCCTGTGAGATACAGGAAGCTGGACTAGATGGGCCTATGGCCTGATCCAGTGGGGCTGTTCTTATGTTCTTATGCTTCTGATAGACCAATGGTCTATGTTCCTAGAAAGCCCCCCCCTCCCCGCAAGACCCTTTCCTTTATCCAGTTTAGGGTGGGAATCAATACTTCTTACCAGAACTCAGTTGCTAATCCTGTACTGAATTTGCTACTGTGGGTGGAGACTGCAGTTTGAGTGGTGCAGTTACTCTCAAATAGGGCCCAATCCTATCCAACTATCCAGTGCTGATGCAGCCATGCCAATAGTGCATGCATTGCATCCTGTGGTGGTGGGGGCTGTCATGGAGGCCTCCTCAAGGGAAGGAAATGTTTGTTCCCTTACCTCAGGGTTGCATCGTGGCTGCATAGGGGTGGAAAGTTGGATAGATTGGGCTGTTAGCCATGCACACATCCCATTTAGCTAAGCTGTCAAAGTAAAGCTGGTCCACCCTCTTCTGCCCTGCACAAATACACAAGGCACCAATATGATGGTTTTCTGCATCCTTAGGGCCCAATCCTATCCAATTTTCCAATCCCGGTGCAACTGTGCCAGTGGGGCATGCACTGTATCTTGTGATGGGGCAGCAGTCACAGAGGCCCCCTTACCTTTTTGGAGTTGCAGTGCAGTTGCACCAGTGCTGGAAAGTTGGATAGGATTGGGCTGTTAGCTGGTAACGAGATTCAGTTTGGCAACATTCACTTAAGAGGCATTGGTCACTGTGAATTTGGTTTCAGTGAAAGAAATTGCACAGGAAGGCTTTATACTTTCCTTTGCAGCCCAGCACAGGAACAATTCTGGTGTTTGCTTAAGTCTGAAGAGCAGGCACCAGATTGAGGTTTATGCCAAGGTAAATCAGGAGTCAATTTGACTGAAGCCTGTGTAGCTATCCCAGAGCATAAGGAAAGTGGATAAGAAGTGTAAGCGTGCTCTCTCTCTCTCTCTCTCTCTCTCTCTCTCTCTCTCTCTCTGCACAAAACTGACAAAAGCTTAAAGCAGAAGAATTTTGAATCAAGGAATTTAAATCCACATGCCAGCACATTGGCTTTCAGCAGAGCCCAAGAGGATTTCGTTTTTAGCCACATGGACAAGACCGGGGTGGCCTCATCATCTCATTAAATCTCTTGTTTGTGTCAGCTTGTCTCACAGCTTCACTGTTATTAAAAGTATGGTTTCCTCATGCAGTTAGTGAGCCACAAGGTCACTTCGGTGACAGCTGCTCGAGGTCCAACTGAGACACCGTGGTCTCCGACTCCCACCCTGCTGACCAGATAAAAGGACCAGCCACTGGGCTTCATTTCCTCATTTCCAATTGAAAAGGTGTCTCCTAGGTGGGAAGATTAGGGTGCTGGCAGACCAACGGCCGACCTCCACAAGCGATGTCAGGAAGACGCAGCCGTCTGCGCTCATCAGGACCCCGGAGGAGAGAGAATGAGTCACAGCCTGCCTACATGCCCTCTGCCTGCCTCAAACCAATTTCAACTCCTTTTAATTCAATTCGGCTCCACCTGACCCCAGCAGGTTGGAGTTGCAGAGTTTCTCTTAACAGATAGCACCAATTACAGAGGTGTGAAAATGGAAGGCTTTCAATTCTGCGAACAAGCCTAGAAGCTGGAACTTTTGTTGAACTTTTCTTTCAAATAGAACTTTGTTTCAAAAAGGAAGCCCGTGTTTCACCCAGCACAGTTACCTTATGCTATTCACAGCCATGGGATTTAGCAATGGCCATTATTAGTAGCTTACACAGCTACAAAAGGGGATTTAGGGCCCAATCCTATCAAACTTTCCAGCGTGAATGCAGCCACATGAACAAGGTGTGTGCTGTGTCCTACGTTGAGGGGTAGTCACGGAGGCCTCCTCAAGGCAAGGGAATGTTTGTTCCCTTACCTCCAGGCTACTTTGGGGTCGTATCAGTGCTGGAAATTTGGATAGGATTGGACCTTTAAACACATTCCTGGGGCATTTGGTGGGCCGCTGTGAGATACAGGAAGCTGGACTAGATGGGCCTATGGCCTGATCCAGTGGGGCTGTTCTTATGTTCTTATTCATGAAGGGCAGGTTGATCAATGGCCATTAGCCACAAAGGCTAAATGGAACCTGAATGTTCAGGCATAGTGCACCCCAAACACCAGGTTGGGGGGGGGACAAAGGAAGGAGGAGTGTTGCCTTTCGGCATGCCCCAGAAAGTCTGAGTGTAGGGCTGCTCTCAGATCCAGCATTGTCCTTGGTCATGCAGCAACTGCAGAGTCCACGTGTGCCTTATCTTACCTTTTGCTGGTGCACCATGGGGGAGGAGACAGGGCAGAAACAGGAGGTGGAACAAGGGCTGGAAGAGGGCAGTACTGGCAGCAGCAGCAGCGCCACCACCAAGACCCTTTCCCCCTTCCATCTCTCAGTCCACCTTCCCAGGTCCACAAGGGCGTGCACCAGCAAAATTGCTGGCTGGGGTCTGAGTAGACCTGTCCCGACACCAGGCTTACTCAGAGGAGGGAACAAATATTCCCATACTCAGAGAAGCCCTCCGGGACTGCCGCCCCACAGGATGCAGCACAGGCTGCACAGGGGGGATTGGGCTCCAAGTTGCCTGCAAGGCTGCCTCCTCCACTATGACTGGCCTGGGCTTTAAGACCTACTGTAAGTACCCAGCAATCTCACTTTCCACTGACAGAAACTCAGTTCGCAAGTAGCCAGGCAGGGTCTTTTCAGTGGAGGCTCCTTACGTGTGGAATTCCTTTCAGAGAAAGATATGACTGGCTCTCTCTTTGGCTATTTTGTTGCACGGTATGTGGTTTTATTTTCCCCTGAGGGCTGGGGATAAGAATAGGCCCTCAGTTTGGCTGTACTTGTCGTAAGAGGCGACTAAACAGCCACCGGGTAGATGGGACTCGTCAGCCTGGGAAGGCAGCTCATCTGAGAGAAGGAAAACTCTGATCCCAAACCTCCACTGCCTTGTGGCTACATCCAGTTATGGAAAAGGCTTCAGGAGTCAACCTCGAGGCAAAATCCGGAGCCGGAGTCCCTGAGGCGGTTCATGGCTGAACACAGTCACGTTCTGGCAACTCCTGCGACGTCGCTGGAACCAACCGTATTGGCTTCTGCCTTTCCATTGGACCATTTCAGCAACGTGGAGAGGGGGGATTTGCTGCATGGGTAACAGCCTATCCTCCATACCTACTTTACCCAGGCTTCGTGCACTGTGGAGGACACTCTGTTCCAGAACACTATTCAGAGCACGATACCATAGTCTTCCGAGATTGAAGGATGCCAACACATGTGGTTTTATTATCATCCTGCTGTTGCTGTTAACTGTCTTGGTTTATTGTGGTTAACATTCTTCAAGTTGTCCCCTCTAGCATGCAGGCTGTCTTTAAGCTTCATGCTTATAGAAGACTGTGAAAGCAAGACGCATTCATGCTTGGCACTACTGGTAGGCATTAAAAAAAAGTTAATGGGTGGGGGGGGGTGGTTGGATCCACAGATAAGCAAGACCGTGGATACAGGATCCACGGATATGGGGGGGGGGTAGTTGCTTGTATTCTGTTATGTGCAAGGCTTGCTTTCCCTTTTTTCTGTATTAAAAACAAGCGAAAATAATTAAATAAATAAAACATTCATTGCACAAGCACATCCAGCTGTTCTGGTTTATCTCTACGCTGCCTGTGAAGTAAAAAAAAGCTGCCCTCTGTTCCGAGGCTACTTCAAGAGGCTATTTCAAGGCCTGCGCTTCAAAGGCTGCAGTCAACAGCACCTCCCTTCGCTCCAGCCAAGTTGCAGCCACAGCTTCCTCCACCCATAAATCCTCTAACTCAGTAAACAGTCAAATTATGGCTCCTCTCCATTGCTTAGACGCATTTGACACTAATTGCTCTGTGGAGTATGTGCACGACTGGCAACACCTTATTAAAAGTGAAATATATTATGCTGTCCACTTATTGCTACTTTATAAAGATAAAGTATCCCAACTACAGAGAAAGGCTGGCAAAGGAATTGAGTATTACTCCTCTAAGCAGCCAGCGGACACCACGGCTCACGAAGAAGAACACGGCAGACATTAGGAGGAAAAATGCGCTCGCTTCGTTAAATTGGAAGGCGCGCTCACCCCATGAGCCTGGGGGCTGAATGAAGATGGTGCTTTAAGAATTTCTTCTCTGTACATACTCCTCGCGTTTCGACTCCAGGAAAGG
The DNA here is from genome assembly GCF_035046505.1 of Tiliqua scincoides. Classification (NCBI taxonomy): domain Eukaryota; kingdom Metazoa; phylum Chordata; class Lepidosauria; order Squamata; family Scincidae; genus Tiliqua; species Tiliqua scincoides. The sequence continues at coordinate 20,415,061 of NC_089831.1, forward strand.
GTCTGCGGGGATTTGGACTCAGGTCACAGGTAAGGAGGACCAATAAAGGAAAGACTTATGTAAATGTTCCTCACCGTTAACAGGAATGCCATCCTGCCTCCTGACATTTCAGCATGAAATCCTATTTTTGAACATTCTTCCACCATTAAAAATACCCAACCTCGCTCCCTGCATACAGGAAGCCTGCACACAAGAATGCAGGACTTAGCTATGCTGGATCAGAACAAGGTGGAACAGTCCAACATTCTATTACCTTTTAAGGTGGAAGGCCCACAAGCAAAATGAGGTGGAGTAATCGCCTTTTGCTTACTGGGCTGGCACGTCAAGGAAGGGACTCACCTGGGATCTACCCACTGATGCTTCAGCTTTCTACCTGAAAGGGAATGCTGTTCTCTTCCTGCATGTCAGATTGTTCCAAAAATTGCAGTCCCACCCCATGAGCTAAAGTAGCGCAACTCAGGATGGAGTCTGCCATGTGTCTGATCTGTCGGTTTCACAAGCATGACTTTATTGATGTTCTTCTTCCTCTTCCGCTTCTGTGTTTTGTCCCGTACGGTGGAGGGATCTGCTTTTTTGGATGAGAGTCACCATTTCTTTTGGTCACAAGCTTGGTCTGGGTGTAGGTGGGTGATTTTCATGTCGCCATGCAGCATGTCAAGCCAGCAATGCTTCGGCCTTCAGTCGTTTGCCATTGACCTCCAACTGAAGGCCTTTCTGCGCCACTGAATCGCTGTCAGCATGCAGAACGTGGCCATACCATTGAAGCCAGGCTTCTCTCAACTTGTCGGCAACTGGAGCAATGCTGTACCATTGCCAGATGTCGTTGTGTGCCGGACGTGGTCAAAATGAGTGATTCCACTGATCTAACGCAGCATCTTTGTCTCCATGATGCTGGGGTGACGCTCGGCTCCTCTTGTCGCCAGCCAACATTCAGCTCCATAGAGTGTGACCTGATGCTGTTCAGATGCTGTTTTGTGTATTTTTAAAAAGGCAGGCGTATTTGGCATCTAATTCAGCTATATCCTGAGTAGAAGCAGACAACTTAAGTATACAGATATGCAAGACTTGTCCCTTTATTTTGCTGGATAGCTCCCACACCATGGGAGGAAGTTCCAAAACTGCGGCATGGCAACAGAGAAAGCCCTTCTTCCTTGTTCCAAACAACCTAACATCAATCAGTGGAGACACACTCAAAAGGGTCCCCACCCAAAAATGTCAGGGGATAGATTGTCACTTACAGGAGGAGGGGGCCCTTCAGGTACATTGGCCCCATGTCATGAAAGGCTTTATATGTCAAAACCAGCACCTTGAATTGTGCCTGAAAAAAAAGACCTGCAGATCCATCTACTTACTACATCACTCTCTGTCCTGCCAAAGCAGGAGTATCTGTTTCAAAACAAAACGTTCAACTACAATACAAAAAGTGCATTCTGAGTGGCATGCATTTGTTCCTTTTTTGCTGTCAGACAACATTTCATTTCCCAGATACTAGCAGATTCAGAGTTTCGAAATTCAGCACATGTTAGCAAAGGGTTGACATCAAGTAGATCCCCAGACAACCTGACTGTGTATAAGCAGCCAGATAGATACAAGTGGCAGGTAAGTTTCAGAATTTGGCATACATTCATTATACAACAGCAACCTCTCACTGCCAAGGCAGAAAAATAGGTATACTGGTCCTTCTACTGAAGAAGGAGCAGTAGACCTGGAGAATGCAGACAGCTGTAATTTTTTCCTCAATTCCCCCCCCCCCCATTCTTTTCTCAATAGCAGCTGTCTAAAGCTTGGACCAGAAAAATCATCTAGTGCTATGAAGGGAGGCAAAGAACACTTACGAAGCTGCTTGACACCGAGTCAGACTTTTATCCACCCAACTCAGTATCGTTGACGTTGAGTGGCAGCAGTTCTTCAAAGATTCAGAGAAGGGTCTTTCTCACCTGTACCTGGAGATGCAAGCAGGGATTGACCCTGGGACCTTCTGCATGTAAAGTAGGTTTCACACACTACAGCATTTCAGACGCCTCCCCAATGGTGAAAGCATCAAAGCCCATTAATAAGGACTTGCGGCTGTTTGGATCCATGCTTGCACCTACAAGTACAAGTGAAGGACATGCTCTCCATTGAGATGGACATCATGTTGGCAACCTTCAGTCTCGAAAGACTATGGTATCGTGCTCTGGATGGTGGTTCTGGAACAGCGTCTAGTGTGGCTGAAAAGGCCGATTCGGGAGTGACAATCCCTTCCACACTGGGAGCAAGTGTAGTGTGTCCCTGGTCTGTCTCCCTGGCTGTGGGCCTTCCTTCTTTGCCTCTTTGCCTCGGTCTGTTGGCCAAGTGTTTCTTCAAACTGGGAAAGGCCATGCTGCACAGCCTGCCTCCAAGTGGGCCGCTCAGAGGCCAGGGTTTCCCACCTATTGAGGTCCACTTCTAAGGCCTTCAGATCCCTCTTGCAGATGTCCTTGTATCGCAGCTGTGGTCTACCTGTAGGGCGCTTTCCTTGCACAAGTTCTCCATAAAGGAGATCCTTTGGGATCCGGCCATCATCCATTCTCACAACATGACTGAGCCAACGCAGGCATCTCTGTTTCAGCAGTGCATACATGCTAGGGATTCCAGCTAGGGTAGTGAGTTGGGTAGTGAGATGGACAGAACTTACCTGAAAAATATTGTGTATCTTATTATAAAAACTTACATATAAGAAGAGCTTTGCTGGATCAGGTCAAGGGCCCATCTCATCCAGTTTCCTGCATCTCACAGTACTCTACCAGATGCCTGAGGGGGCACTTAAGATAAGATACTTGTATTCTGTATCCCTTGCATCTGGCATTCAGAGATAGGCTACCTGTAAAATCTAAAGGTTGAACAGTCATCATGACTTGTAATCTGAAGTTTTGATTGGTTCATCCCAACTTGTAAGGATGAACTTTTCCTCCATGACTTGTCTAATCCCCTTTTAAAGATGTCTGGGCAAAGTGCCATCACAACATCCTGTGGCAAGGAGTTCCACGTATTAATCATGTGCTGGGTAAAGATTGTTCTGGTGCTTCTGGGCATCCGTCAAAATCCCACTGAATCTATGAGATCTGCACCACCAAAACGAGAGCTGATAGGGCAAAACCGATGCCATTTTTTAATAATCAGCACCCCAAATGTATCCAAGAATAGGTCTAATATATACGGCGTCAAAATGTGTGTTGGGCTGTTTTATCCCAGCAGGCATTACACCTGCATTTCCTAGAAGATGTGGCTGGCTGACACGACATTCTGGGGAGACTAGAAAGATACAAGGCTGCCCCGTGGAATAGTAGGCTTAGTTCACAACACGGATGGGTTTTCTGGTGCTCAGCAACAAGAAAGCACACAGGGGGGCCTGCAGCTTAGTGGTATAACATGTACTTGGAGAAGCATGTACCTGGTGTAGATCCCTGGTTCAACCACTAGCATACCTCTGATGTGTTGCAAAAGATCTTTGCCAGAGAACTGCTGCTAACCAGAGCAGACAGTACAGCTGTAGATGGACCAATGCTTTGACGTAGTATAAGGAAGCTTCTTATGTACTCAAGCTATGTACAAACAGGTGTTGGCCCCAAATCAACTTTCTTGCTGGGTAGAGCTTTGCCTCAAAAGTCCAATAACACCAGCAAAAGCCCACAGAGAATCTGGTTCTGCTGCCCTGAAAATTGCATAATGCTGGTTTGACGCTGATACAACACAGAAAGCTGGGCAGACAGATGGGCAGAGAAAGATAGATAAATGCCACAAAGAGAAGAATGACCCATCTGACAGGGTTTTTTCCCCCTGCCTATCAAAGCTTCCTTTGCATGAAGGTTCTGACATCTGATTAATTATGTCATGCTCGCTCCCTCAAAAAGGTTCTGTCCCCGACAGCCTTTGCTTTTCATCCTTACAATGTTTTACTGGTGCGCTAAGTCTTTTTGCTTGCCCCCTCCAAGAGGGGAGTGGCAAGGTTTTGCCAAATGGCATCACCCACCCCTGCAAGTTGCAAGATAAAGAGGGGGGCGGAATGGCAGCCATAGAGGCTTTCATTGTCTCCGGTGCCTTTTGTGGACTGGCAATACGAAATCGCTGGGTCCTGTTGACATTTCCGTGACCAAATTAAAATGTGCCAAAGTGGAGACAAAAATGTCATTAGCCTCATTAAAAGGCACTGCCTTCAAGCGAATATGAAGGGGGGAAAAAAAAGATCAAGGGGAAAAATAGACAACACTGAAAGCAACAGCAACAACAACAGGAGCCTACCTTCCAGGGACCATGTGCACCTCTAACACTTCACCCTCTGGATGCAGGTGAGAGGAAGAAAAGCCTACAGCGGTTCAAAGACAGCAGATCAGCCTCTCTTTATTTTTCTGTTGTGGTTTATGATGAAAACAAAATAATGCATTTCATTATCCCCAAGCGTCTACTGTACTTCTCATGATGTGGACTCTATACCACTGTAAACATAGTCTAGTATTATATTAGCTTGTTCTTCAGCTGCATCAAGCTTCTGGCTTACTATTTTCAACTATCTCCCCCCCTTCCCCCGTTACAGAGGTCCAAACCCTAACCAACTTTCCAGCACTGCCAATGGGACATGTGCTGGATCCTGTAGTTGGGTGGCACTCACACAGGCCTCCTCAAAGTAAGGGAATGTTTGTTCCCTTACGTCGGAGCTTTGTTGCCCTTATGTCGGTGCTGGAAATTGGGTTAGGACTGTGCCCTAAAAGTGCAAAGAACAATTTGTTCATGATCCCCAGGTTTGTCACAGAACTACAACTCCAAGGGGCTCCTTGATTGGGAGCCACAACAGGTCTGAAACCTGTAGCAATATTTGTAGTATAGACATGCCTCAACAGAGACAGAACGGAGAACAATGAGAGTCGCTAGGCACTGTCTTTCTAGCACAGTGCCCTCTTCAGGCTAAATGCAGAGGTCAATAAGACAAGGCACCAGCTTACACAAGATGCAAGAGGACCTCCAGAACAAGATGTAATAGCAAAGTGATCAATCTAATCCGGGGTTTCTTTAGAAGAAAATCCTGTTGGAGCCATTTGCTTTGTTAATCAGGCACCATTTGCATGGAGGAGAAGGCAGCCTGCTTCGAAGGCCCTCGCGTGATCTTACTTATGACAAAGCAGATCTGAAAGCGCAAAGAGTTTTCTCCCCTCCCTTCCCTTCTGTCAAATATTATAATCATCATCTTCCAGCCTGCTGAACAATCAAAGCCCAGCCTATATTCACTGGAGCTCCTTCTAAACGCCGCATGCATAGCAACAAGTAAGAGAAACAAAAAGGCAGAAGTAAACAGCCAACAGGCTGGCAGGTGGACAGCAGGGAAATGTTCCATGGAAGTTGAGGAGGGAGGGGAACCAACATTCCTCTCCCCCCCCCCACTACCTCAATTTCTGCTTGGGTCTCATTCCAAAAGCAACACACAGAAAAGCTCCTTTTGTTTTACTCTATGAACGAACACACACACACACACACACACACACACACACACACACACACACGGAGTAGAGATGTGTGCTTGGGCAATTTTCCCAGTGGAAATGTCAATGGTTCTCTGCCTGTTTTATGCAGCCACACCGAAGCTCAAAACAGAGCCAACCTTGACTTTCTTGCTAGGTAAGAGATTTTTTTTCTCCTCTGCTACAGAGGATTTGCATCCAAAAGACCATCTGGGCTTCCTTCAGTTACTGTTTGTCATGGTTCATCTGGGGTGGGTGAAATGGGAGTTGTGCGCTGCCATGCCTACAGCTCATTAGCAGGGGAAGCATCACAGAAGATAGGGGATGGTGTGTACTTAAATAATCTGCACAGCCACAATCCGTTGCAAATAGAACATGAGGTAAGAATGATGCCCTCCCACCCCTCCCCAAATAAATCACTGGGATGGGAGTTTTTGCCCCTTCCCCATTGCATGAGGCCAAGTGGGGAAGAAAGCAGCTCATGGGGAGGGGGGGGGTCTGTGGGAGGAAGTTAATGCAGGTATTTGGGATGCTATCATTTGCCACTCAGTGTTTGTGTGTCGCTCCTGAGCATCCCTAACTTGCCCACCCACTCAGGAAGAGAGCTGGGAAGCCCAATCCTAACCTGTGCTGGTACAGCTGGGCTGAGTGGCTTGCACTGCATCCAGTGCCAGTTAGGAGTAAGCTGGTAGTCTAGTTAGTCTACTCCTCTAATGATCTCACCGCGGTTTCACCCTTCTCCAGTCTATTATGCCCCTTCCCCAGGCCCCTTTGCCATTCAGCAAACAGTCAGCTCCAGCAGCAGTCGAAGGTCTGGATGCAGACTGGCAGACCAGCATGGGCCTTTCTGCTGGTGATGCTTGCACTAGAAATGCTTGCTCTAGAGATGCTTTACAGTACATTTACAGCACACTCTAGGCTGGGGCTGCAGCCCCTGCACCAGGGGAGCACTCCTTTAGGATTGAATTACAAGTCTAGCTTGGTCCCTGAAGGTGACCAAGTAGGAATTGTTTACTCTTTCCCCAATTGGCTGGTGGTGTGCGTTTTTTCTTCCCCCCCCCCAGCTACTCTAGACCTTCTGAGAGGGTGTTGTGCTGGTAACAACCAGCATGTCTAGGGTGGGGTGGAAGTTAAGGATTGGTGTCCATCCAGAGAAGTGGGTTGGGCAAAGGGTGGGGTCCAGAGGTTGCTCAGCTCAGGGATGCTGACTGGGAACCCCTTTTCCATACACTGCAGACACAGACTGGTTTGGGGGGAGGCATGAGGCAGTGCAATGCAGACCTTCCTCAGTCTCTTACAGGGTTTAGTAACAATAAACTTGGATCACCAGGGATGGAAACTACCAGGATCTAGAAAAAGAGTCGGAAAGGACCTTCAAGATCATTGAGTTGAACCCTTGCCACTGCAGGCTGTCCACAACCACAACATCCCCAATAGGTGGCTATCCGGCCTCTGCTTAAAGACCTCTACTGATGGACAGCCTACCACCTTCTGAGGCAGACTGTTCCACTGCCAGCCAGCTCAGGAAGTCCTTCAAGTTGGAGTCAAGAAGGGAACACTCAAGAAGAGGGATTGTCGGTAGCTGGTTGCTTTCTCCAAGGAAAAGAACCCACACCGCAAAGGACAGTGGAGTGTCAGAGGAGCCGATACTCCTCTGTCCTGGCAACTATTGTTGTGCAAGTGCTGTAAGACTAAGGCACATTGCTGCCAGTGGTAAGCCCACAGTACCGGCACAGAAACCAGCGCCAGCTGGCACAGGGCCTCAGCTGCAGGAGGTCTGGCCAGTAAGTGTTCCCATTAGCTGGTGATGAGGCTTTTCTGGAGGGGGAAGGTTGGGGGAGGGCAGAACTTGGTGGAGGTAGACCGAGGGGAGGATGGGGCCCCAGGAGGGGGGTGGGGATGATGGCAAAGTCTGCTGCTGAATCCAATGCCCCTCCCAAGGCTGACACTGGCCTCCTTGATTCTGCACACACTAAATAGTGGGAGACCCATTGCTGACTGCGGAGCACAGCATGGGGTAAGGGAACAACCATTCTCTTACACCAAGGAGATTCCAGCAGCTGCCTCAACCGCATAGGATACAGTGGCAACCATTTCAGTACCACTGTACTGCCAGGGCATAAGATTGGGCTGTTAGTCACTGCTAACGGGCAGCCCAATCCTGAGCTGCCCGGAGCAGCGGGACCCGGTGGCTCCACAAAGGGCTCCTGCCAGATCCAAAGCCTCCCGCAGCTCCTCGGGAGAAGGGGACGTTTGTCCCCTTCCCCCGAGTAAGGAAAGTAGTCCCACAATGGGACTACTCACTTTAGCGGCGACTGTCTGGTCGCCGCTATAGCGAAGGCGCTCGTGTAGGGCAAGCAGCCCTACCCGAGCGCCCTGGATCCTGCGGAGCTCAGCTCCGTGGTCCCGCTCCTGGGAATGCCCCTGACCACACCTCCCCCCTCCCTGCAACGCCTCCCCCACACCCCGGGAACGCCCCCATTCCCCATTCCGCAGGCACCGCCGAGCTGCAGAACGCGGGCGGTGGCTCAGCGCTGGCCGGAACTGAGCCACCTCTGGTGGGAGCCCAGCAGTAAACCTTACAGCACGTATGCGACTGGTCCTCACCCCGGAGGCGCAGCGTGGACCACAGGATTGGGCTCTTAACCTGTACTGGGTTCCTAAAATAACTGGGAAGCACCAATCTGTTTCGCCATAAACAACAAGCCCAGTTTGCAGAAGGAAGGAATATGAAAACATATGGAAGCCCAGCAGAGATATGAAGTCCAGGTTGCAGCATCACCCCCCCCCCAAGAAAGTTCAGTTCTCTACACCACCTCTGAGTGAGTAGATGGCTGAATGTTATCTTTAGTGTACGTATAGGTCAATGTATGCACAGAACACTCAGGCACCCCACAGTGCGCAGCCTGCCATATCACACATACAGCAGCTGCTAAGATATATTTTGAACTGTAGTTCACACAGTAGGTTCTTTCATACGTATCTTTGCTCAAATAAGCAAAATGTACAGAATGTGTGCTTTGTTACCATTAGAATTGGGTGCCATGCTGTAGAGGATGGTATCAGTGGCCAGCTAAATGGAACACTGGCTGAAGGTTTTCATTAATCAGAGTGCCCACTTGGACTGCCTGACCTCCTGAACCCTCAGTTCCAGTGGCAGAGATAGCAACAAGTGGGGTGCAATGGAGGAGACAAATGCAGGTCTTTCCTCCAAGCCCCCCAGCAATCTGGTTGCAGCACTGCTGGGAATCTCTGCAAATATAAAACTCTCATTTCTTAAAGCTGTGGCTAAAGGAGGTGGTCACAGCTCTGTGACAGAGCATGTGTTCTGAATGCAAAAGGTTCCCAGCTGCCATTTATTGAAAAAAAAATATAACTATGCAAGTGTTAAACATGCACTTCCTATAATGTGTGGTTTGACCCTTAGACTCTTGAGGTTTTCAGCTTGCATTTAAAAAAGCAGCAGCAGCTTCTACCCCTTATGGTAACTGAAGATATTTTAAAGTATAAGTGCACAAGCAAAACCCAATGTGCAAGCCAGCTCTTTCTGTTCTTATGAAGTCTGTGCCATGAGCTAACAAAGTTTTTCTAAATTTATTATTATTAACAGTATTTATATACCGCTTTTCAACTAAAAGTTCACAAAGCGGTTTACAGAGAAAAATCAAATAACTAAATGGCTCCCTGTCCCAAAAGGGCTCACAATCTAAAAAGATGCCAAGGAATACCAGCAGACAGCCACTAGAACAGACAGTGCTGGGGTGAGGTGGGCCAGTTACTCTCCCCCTGCTAAAAAAAGGAGCACCCACTTGAAAAAGTGCCTCTTACGCAATTAGCAGGGGTTATGGAATAAAGTTGTAGAATAAAAACTATTAAAATACAGTAGAGTAAATTCAGCATGAACCAGACATCAACCATGTTCCTGCAAATGAAATGCTAATTAGATTACAGCCCAATCCTGAGCTGCTTGGAATGCAGGGCTCCCTTGGTGTCAAAATGAATACTGTGGGATCCTGAGTGTGCTGGGTAGTTGCCAGCAGCTTCTTGGGGGAAAGGGACTTTTCCCCCCCTTCCCCCAGAGAAGAGGAGGAGCCCCACAATGCTACTTGATTCTTTGGCAGCTCTTTAGCTGGCGCAGAATCAAGGAGTCCCATATCGGGCTGCATGGCCTGACATGGGGCTCTGGATCTGGCGGGGCTCTGAATTCAGTGGGTCCCAGCCCATCCTGCCCCACTCCCTCCCCCCGCCACACCTTACCCCGCCGAATGCCTGCCTCGAAACACCTCCCCCCCCCATCTTACCTCTCCACCACACAGCACTTCAAACAGAGCACCAGGTGACACACTGCAGGTCCAGTGGTGGAACTGGCTTGTGTTGGGCTAGCTCCAATGCTAGGCCTGCAGTAAGGCTTGTGACTTTTAGGTCAATAGCCATAGAAGACTTAGCCTGAAATCCTATGCACACTTTCCTGGGAGTAAATGCCTCTGAGCAGAAATGGATTGTGCTCTAAGAGAGACATATGAGTAGACAGATTAATAAAATTTAAACAAAAAAAAAATTGGAAGCCTATTTGCTATCCCATAATATGGGAGGTGCCAGCCAGTTCTCAACATAAGTTGCCAAGGAACACTTGATTCCCTGTCTGTGACAGACGGAGGATTGATGCCCACCGAATCTGATCCCCTGCTTTCCCCAGACTTTTAAGAGAGCATAGAAAATCCCTTTAAGTCCCTCTTGCCTCTCCTGAAATCATAATAAAGTGGAACAAATGTACTTTGGGTATTTATCCATGGGCTTGCGATCAGCAGCAACATCCCATCACTCTGGTGCCCAGCAAACAGATAGGAGGCTGATAGCTCTGTGAAGTGTGGACTGAGATTAAATCATTTTGCCATATTAATTAGATACCAAGGACGGCATAACTGAAAAGGCTTGACACAACTGAAGGGTATGAGCTTTAGTAAAATGAGCCCTAATGATCTAGGAAAAGTGGCCATAACAGAGATGCTGCACAGCCTGGAGTGCTTTTCAGAGATGAACTTTTTCAGTTAATGTCGCATTGCCATCTGGGACCAAGCCTCATAAGCAAAATCAAAGCTGTTTGCAGATTTCAAACAGTGCTAGCTGCCCACTCCCAAAAATTCACTCCTTCCACATGCATGGACAGAAAAAGCAACACAGGGAAATCAAATACAATCTCTTTCTTCAATTTGGTACTCCAACCACAGCCAGGAAAGGCTAACTTGACAACCTCCAACACAAGGGGACTCTGTATGTATGAGACTTCTGATGTACATGCTTATAAATATGGTTTTGGGTACTTTTTAGAGCTGAACTTTCATAGAGCTACACTCTCACCGATGTAATCCTATTAATTATCAAAAGTTGCCTGCAGTATCAAGTGATGAGAATGTGTGAATGAGCCACCATGGAATAACCCTTAGGGACATAACTTTCACATCACCCAATGTCAATGCAAAAACACAATGCTTTTCCAAGGGGGGGGGGAGTCAGCTATTAGACTGCTTAAGACAAACCATCAAGCGAGAAGAAATTCAACTTCATATTTGCTTGTATGAACCAGCCCAAAGACATGTGACTTTACCCCAGAGGTTCTCACACATTTAGCACCAGGACCCACTTTTTAGAACGAAAATCTGTCAGGACCCACTGGAAGTGATGTCGTGACTGGAAGTGAGATCGTCAAGCAGGAAAATTTTTAACAATCCTAGGCTGCAATCCTACCCACACTTACCAGGAGTAAGTCCTATTTACTGTCATTGTTCAAAGAAAATACATAGTAGCTTGTTAAAAATACAGGTCTGTAACATTTCCCCAAATGCAGTCACATCCCATGGTAGCATAAAGTCTAATATAATAAAGATAAAAGATTGAAATGAATGAGGACCCACCTGAAAATGGCTCGTGAGTGATCCACTCAGTGCAGTGGTTCTCAAACTTTACTGGTGGCTCCCTTGATCTACTGGGTCATTGGCCAGGGCTCCCCATTAGGGCTACAATCCTATACATTGTATAGGGCGGCACATTTTTCACGAGGTTTTCGTGGCTCCCCTGGCTGGTTTCCATGGTTCTCCAGGGAGCGACGGCTCACAGTTTGGGAACCACTGACTTAGTGGATCCCAATCCACAGTTTGAGAAACACTGCTTTACCCAGTAAACTACACATCATTTCAGTATAACTACAAGATGCTTTCTTGGTACTAGGTAATAAGGGATTAGAAAGATCAATGATCTGGGACCTTTTCCCTTTGACTGAGAATGCTGGCAATGTATGGCATGAGTATGGTCTATCATGGAGTTTCTTATGTCCATTCATGGGCTCCTACTCTAGGGGTTTCCCAATCTCCCAACCAAACCTGGTTTTCCTTCACATTCCTGCCAAAAGAAAAATGGAGGAGAATAAAGCATCCAGGATAATCTGACATTTGATCACAGAAGCACTTGCATGACAAAGTATTTGCCCATAAACACAGATCAGAGCTCTAAATGGTCTTGCATTGAATGACCCTGAACAGGCTATAAGCATAGCTTGTCCAGCTAAAGGCAACACAAACGTAAGTAGTATCCATGCCTCAGCACTCTGGAAGACTCAGAGCATCGCTATGGAGCTCTGGCAACCATAGCTGGCAATAAAGACTCGTAGCACAATTCTATTGAAGCAGAGCATTGGTGCAGAGCATTAACGCAAGTTCACAACCACTCTAGAGTAAGAAATGATGGCAGAAATGCCTGAGGGATCCAGACCTGCAGCTGCCACAGCAGGTAAGAGCTGTTCCATGCTGCGCAGGGATGGAAGGAGGGTGGAACAAGGAATGGTTCATGCCTGGGAGGGGGAAGGGGGCATCTGCCATATCCTAACACCTTTCCCAGGCCTTGAAGCCATATATGGGGCTTTCCAGATTTGTGCCAGCAATTTTGCTGGCACAGATCCAAGTAGCACCATTGGGCAGACTGGAGCACTATATGGGGTAAGGGAACAAATGTTCTCTTACCCCGAGGAGACCTCCAGCCTGCTTCTAACCAGCACTGGATACGGCACGGGTCATGCAACCCCGCTGCGCCAGTGCCGGTTAGGTTTAGGCTGACCGAGTTGAGCATTAATAGGAAATTAATTATGTGATGAAGGCTGTTCATGGTATTACTTACCCTTCCCCCCCCCAATACTTTCATCTGGGGGCAGCTGCATGACGTTTGCAGGCATGTAGCTGAAGGAAGAGCACAGATGTTTGAATGTGCTTTCTTAGAATTCAAAGGGGACAAAGTAGGAACATACTGCTTATTACAGTACATGATTATGCACGTTCTTGAAGTTATTTAGGGGTGGGGAAGAAGTCAACTCCTTGGAAGAGGAGGTTGGTGACAATCAAGGAACTCAGGGGACCTGCCCTACTCAGGAGGACTGAAAAAAATAAAGTAAACAGGAGACAGAAATCAAAGTTGAAGTTCAGTCTTAGCACTTTGCATCTTCAAAGGGTCGCACAAACAACTAATTAATCCCGTCGAGGCAGGTGAGCATTGTAGCAAATCCATGGGCTATGGTTGTCACTCTGCCAACCAAGAATGCCACCGGTTTGACAGCTGGGAGAATTATCTCCTTCTGTTTCAGGAGTTCACATGTCCCAGGGCACTTAAGATGAAGCAGGGACTCTCTTGAACAGCATAGGCTGAACTCTTTCAGGATTTGAATCTGGGTTTGACCTGTGAAGTGCTGAACCGCTTGGGGCTTCCTATGTAGACTTCATAGACTGCCTCCTTCTCATGCACATTCCATCAAATTCTTTATTATTTCCCCTAGTAGCACACTTAGGTGAACTAGTAGCTACCAGGTTGGAAGCAAAATGAGACCACACAAAGGGCACGCCCCTCTCCCACCACTGGTATTCAATGCCATATTGCACAGAATCATGAAGACAAGTAGCCAGTGATAGAATTGGCCTCCATGAATGTATCTAACCCCTCCCCCCTTTTCATCACTGGGACCCACTTTTTAAAAACACTCTATCGGGAACCACCTAGGTTTACAAGACTGAGGCTGCAATCCTAACCACACTTTCCTGAGTAAGCCCCATTGAACAAAATAGGACTTACTTCTGAGTAGACCTGGTTAGGATTGTGCCCTAAGACTAAAAAAAAGTTTCACTTTACCAGCCACTCAAGTCTGTTTTTATACTTTTTACTATGGTGAGAGAATGTTTCTGGCGCACTTATTGAGCTCCACGTTAACAGAATCAAGACCTATCTGGTGGCCTTGCATTCCCCTTCACCTGGCCTTCGATAAGAGCTAATGCACAGTTGCTTTCTTACAAGTAAGGACACGAATGTGGCTCAATTTCACTTTCCATATGGCTCAATACATTTTCCTTCTGCTCTATCACCCTGGCGGTTTTGCCACCCGCCAAAAACTGTTTGGGGACCGCTATAATATAGATCAGGGGTGTCCAAACATTTTGGCAGGAGGGCCACATCATCTCTCTGACACTGTGTCGGAGGCCAAGGTAAAAAAGAATTAATTTACATTTAAAATTTGAATAAGTTTACATAAATGAATTTATTAGAGATGGAACTTAACATGAATGAATGAAGGTCTTACAGTAGCTCAAGGCCTATAAAAGGCCTTGCACAAAGCAAGGCCAGGCTTTCCTTTGCTGCCGCTGCTGCATCACAGACATGAAACAGCAAGTAGTGGAGGGAGCCCTTGTCCCAAGCTCAGGTGAGAGGTCAAGCAGTTGTCCTCATGCTGAGAGCAGTTGTGTTGGACCAGTACAGGCTCCAGCAGGGTCAGAGGGTCTCCAGAGGGTCAGAGGCTCACTGGAGACTGGGGGCTCCCCAAGCGCCTGATTGGGAGCCCCTGTGGGCTGCAAGTGGCCCCCGGGCCGGGGTTTGGGCACCCCTGATATAGATCATGTACTATGTCAGCTTCTCAGAAAGTATGGGTCACAACTCAATGGTGGGTTGTTAGCCCATGTGAGCTGGGTTGCAGGCTGGAACCTTCCACCCACCTGTATGTTCAAATGGCTCCAAATCACAGCCATTCTGAAAGCATTGGACAGACCTGGAGACACCTTCAGGGTTGCACCATTCCAAGCTTAGAAAAGAGCACTGAAGCCTCTCCACTTCCGCTTTGTGGAGAGTTCTGGTTTTTAGAGGCTTCTGTGGAGGCCAGTAGAGTGGGTCGCTGGCCCGGCGCAACCCAGAAGAAGCCTCCCTGGTACCACTAGGACAATCATGACAATCGCAGTGGAACAGATGGTTTGCAGCACCGTTAAGACTGGGAATTGCTGCACTATGTGAAAAAAATACTTCCATTTGGTCATTCTACATCTCTCACCATTTGAAAGGGGCTGGAGAAGGTAGACACTACAGCATTTGTTCTGAAGATCCTCTCATGATCTGTAATCATAGAAGGTAGTAGTTCCCAAACTGTGGGTCGGAACTCACCAGTGGTTTGCAATCAGATTTTGGGTGGGTCGCAAAACTGACAAGCTTATAACAGACAAGGAAAATGTTATTGAGCCCTCTGGAAACCAAAATGAAGCAGCCCATGCTTGTTTACTCGTTAGCAGGCAAACATGCCTTGGTCCATTTCGAAGGGCAGGCCGAGGGGAACACAATGCGACCAGAATGGTCCCGATCCCACGAACATGGAGCTCAACAAATGATCCTGAAGGCTGTACGTCATCATTGCAACCCTCTCTCCCCCCCCCCACCCCGGTAAAAAGGATAAAAACAGAGGCTTGAACTGCTGGTAAAGTGAAACTTTTTTTAGCCTTATAAAGTTGGTAGATCCTGATGGAATGCCATTTCAAAAAGTGGGTCCCAGTGCTAAATAGTTTAGGAACCACTGATCTAAGGACTAGTTTCTATGATCAGCTAAAACAAGCTCTTCTTGGTCTGCACCCAAGTTTTGACTTTCAGCTTGAAATTAGGGAGTTAAATTCAAGTGGTGGAGTAAAACTGAAGAGGGTGAGAAAAACTGTTTGAAGCGTTTATGGGGGAGCTTACCCGTGGTTGTGGTGACTTTTTCTTACACTCTCTGTTCGGCTACTGCAGGCGATAATGATAGAACTGCTCTTGGGGTCTGCCAGTTGATGGTTGCTAGTTTTTAACACCCAGAATGCTTGGACGTAGCATTGTTTTAGGGCAGGGGCATCAAACATAAGGTCCGCAGACTGAATGTGTCCCCCAGAAGCAATTTATCCAGCCCCCTTTACAATTGGGCTCTCCCATATCTTGAAAATATGAACAAGATTTGCACATTTTCTCTTCTGTCATTTGCAGCTAATGAGTTTCTAGGTGAGAACCAAGTCCTTGTTTCTGGCCATCATATGTTTAATGATGTCACTTCTGATCCTTAGCAGTCACCATGAATGCTAACTTTGGCCCTCTGTATGAAACAAGTTAGACATCCCTGTTCTAGAGAATTTTGGGAAAGAATGGCAGCCATCACACCAAAAAAAAAAAAGTGGAAATGTTTCTCACGTGCAATGATCCAAGCATGAGATTCCTTGACCTGCTTTTTGAAGTGGTACCATCCACTTCTGATTTTACAACTGGTAGAATCAAATGCTAGAAATGAAAACACTAAGTGTTATTCTATTAAGTATGCTATTCACGCACAAAGTCTGTACTAGAATCTGGGAGCAACACACAAGGTATTATTTTCTGTACAGAGAAGCTGCAGGCAGAGAGGAAATTATATAGAGTCAAAGAGTGGGAAGATCATGCAAAGGGGTGGAGTAAAGCAAGAAACAAATGAAGCTTTGGGGTACAAGGATAGAGTCAGCATCCAGGGAGAGGTGACAGCTAAGAGAGCAAAGCTCTACTCCAGTTCCCAGAAAGAGGGCAGGTTTAAAAGCCCTGTAAGTTTAGATGTGAGGATGCTTCTTTACAGAAAACCATGAGGAACAAAATATCAGATGCTTTGCAGGTCAGGAGGACCAAAAGAGGGATAAAAATTCTTTAATTAATGAACCAATCTAGCTTTACATCTCATCTGCTTATGCTTCCCCCATTAATCTCCTATAAATCAGCCCACACCATCCAATCCTATTCTCTGAAACCAGTAATGTTGCCCCTTACTCCCTGCTGAAATGAAACTTAAACCCATGTAACTTTAGTTGCCCACACTCATTCCTTGCTACCTTGACTCCTTCCTTCTCCCTTCTATTTTCACCTCTGTCAAATTTTAGACTGTAAACTCCTTGCAGAAGAGACCTTTCTCTCTAACTTCTGTTACTTTGTACAGTCCCACATATGCTGATGGATTTACATTAATTACTATTACGTGGCTCGTACTACAAATAATATTTCTATTAATAATCAGCAGCACTACTCCTATGTCATAAGAAGAAAGCAGGGACCATACAAGAGGGCATTTGCAAAGAAAACAGCTACAAATGAGTCATGAAAGCAAGTCACGCACTGCAGTGAAGGCAACAAAGGAGTCCAACCAGCTTGGACTCAAAGAACATTATTTCCTAAAACCAACCGAGAAACATCCATCAGACCTGAAGACCTGGAAATACCATCCACCTAGGGGCAAAACTGTACATTACAAGCTCATGCATGCTATAGTGCCCCAAAAGCCTTTATTTTAAAATAAATATAAATACCCCAAAGTCTGTTTCAGAGAGGGAATTTTAAACAGAAGCTGAGGAGAGAGAGGAAGGGGGCACTGAACCTTCCCTTCCAGCTACTTCCCTGCTCAAAATATCTTTCCCTGCAGCTTTTCCCCCTGCAGAGTTTCAAATATTTATTTCTAGCATTTCTCCATTTCAAAAAGCTCAAAGCAACCTAATAAAAAAAACCAACAAAAAAACCCTCTCATTAAAACAAATTAACAGTTATCAAAACACAAAGCAGCAATTTAAAAAAATATCCTTATAATCACAGCAGAGATGAGGAGTTGGGTAGCACTCCCCTGGTTTTTTTTTTTTTTATTGTTGTTATGAATGCAAGGACTGAAAGCTCACCAAATTAAATATGCTTTTATTTTAGCTGCCCACTATGAGCAGAGATGGGGTCAGGTAGAGTCCCTTATTGCCACAGCAGAGAAGACCTTGCCCCTTCTTGGTCAACCCCATATGTTTTGCATTTCCAGAATGCAAAACAGACAAGTTATGGGCAAACCAGGGAAATGATGCCCCACAGAAATGAATCCATAGTCACAACCATGAGATTGCTGGACAATGCCAACCTGCAGTTGGTACCTACAGCAAGATAATTCTAATGCAGTAATTTCAGTTGACATAGGAGAACCAGGAAATGCAAAATGGGCAAGTATCCCAAGCCACCCAATACTGTCAGATCATTACCAACTCAGTACCATTTAAGGCAGGGGTGCCCAAACCCCGGCCCTGGGGCCACTTGCAGCCCTCGAGGACTCCCAATGTGGCCCTCAGGGAGCCCCCAGTCTCCAATGAGCCTCTGGCCCTCCAGAGACTTGCTGGAGCCTGCACTGGCCCAACACAACTGCTTTCAGTGTGAGGGCAACTGTTTCACCTGTCACGTGAGCTGGGGGATGAGGGCTCCCTCCACAGCTTGCTGTTTCACATCTGTGATGCAGTAGCGGCAGCAAAGGGAAGGCCAGCCTTGCTTTCTGCAAGACCTTTTGTAGGCCTTGAACTATTGACCTTCATTCATTCACATAAGTTCATCTTTAATATATTCATTAATGTAAACTTATGTAAATTTATTCAAATTTTAAATGTAAATTAATTCTTTTTTTCCCCGGCCCCCGACACAATGTCAGAGAGACGATGTGGCCCTCCTGCCAAAAACTTTGGACACCCCTGATTTAGGGTGACTGATAGTAGGTTCTTCAGCACCTTTCCCAGCCTTTGACTGGAGATACACTCTCACATAATACCAGAACCAGGGGACATCCACTAAAATTGAGTGTTGAGTGGGTTAGGACAGACAAAAGAAAATATTTATTTACTCAGCGTGTAGTCGGTCTGTGGAACTCCTTGCCACAGGATGTGGTGCTGGCGTCTAGCCTAGATGCCTTTAAAAGGGGATTGGACAAGTTTCTGGAGGAAAAATCCATTATGGGGTACAAGCCATGATGTGTATGCGCAACCTCCTGATTTTAGAAATGGGTTATGTCAGAATGCCAGATGCAAGGGAGGGCACCAGGATGAGGTTTCTTGTTATCTGGTGTGCTCCCTGGGGCATTTGGTGGGCCGCTGTGAGTTACAGGAAGCTGGACTAGATGGGCCTATGGCCTGATCCAGTGGGGCTGTTCTTATGTTCTCCCACTATTGGGAGTAGACTAAAGGGGGAAAAAAATCAATAGAGCTTAAGCAGAGGGTCTGCCTCACTTGGTACAAGAGCTTATGTTCTTATGTTCTTAGATGACGGGAAACGTACAGATGTATTACTATTAATTCACCTTTCTCCCAGCGGTTCAAAGCAGCTTGCATTACTGTCTCCCTCCTGACTTTATCCTGACAATAACCCTGTAAGATAGGCAAGATTGAGAGATAGCAACTGGCCCAAGGCCACCCAACAAACTTCATGGCTGAGCAATGATTTGAACTTCAGTCTTCCTGTCCCCAAGTCCCACATTTTAATCGCTGTACCACACTGTGATACATTCATAGCAACTTTGTACTTGAAAAGCATATGCTCTGTGCCTGAGCTATGAGCCCTTCACAAAAGCATCAGCTGTTTGATGATTACCCACGCATCTCCTTCTCATTATCATGCTGTTCTTTAACTTTTTAAACATTCCCAGTGTCCTTCCTACCACCAGTGAGATTCTGCCTGAAAACAGCTACTGGCTGTGAGCAGTCCTCTTTCCCTGAAAGGCTCTCCCAATGAGAAGAGCATTAGCCTCAGAAATTACTCCAAGATGGAAACTTGACTTAGCAAAGCTGCCGAGTAAGACGCTTCCTGCGACCAGACAGGTCAGAGTTTCGTTAGTACATTAACCTTTCAGGTCTTTAGACTCTGCAAAGTAAATTGGCAGGAAGAAAAATATGAAGTCCTATTGGGATGGGAAGGAATAAAAGCACTATCAAGCTGAAAAGAAAGATAATTAAAAACCAGGGAATAAAGGGGGAGGGGCTGCAAAAAAGCCATTAGCGCTAATATCAGCTTGGTGGTGGTATTTTCCTTAGGAGTCTTCCAGTTCCCCCTCGATCTAATCTCACCTTTTGAAAGCCTGTTTCCTTCTTTCTTCATTTACCTCAGACAAACCTCCTGGTAGGACTGAACGGAGAGAGAGGAGAAGGAACCCACCTCCTAAGATCCACCTCTGGAGATCCAGTGGGAATGACATGCGCAAAATGGATAGGTTGGTCGTCCACAACTCACCAGTGGAAGCATTTGACATGCCACATGGAAAGTGCCCACCGGGATGGGAAATGAGAAATTCCAAATGTTGGTTCCCACCATGATAAAGAAATTCATAGCTATATGAAATACATCTGTGAGTTTGCACTTGCTGAATGGTTCACAACAGCACTGCTTCATGCAAGGGGTCAAAGTGCTTCATAAACACTACCAATGTGGCTCTTCTAACAGTTTGATGAAGGAGGCTTGTGTTCTGTTCTCCACATTGCAAATGGGGGAAAATTTGAGGCACTGTGGCTTCCTAAAGTCATTCAAAGAGAACAAAACTAAGGGGAAGCTGCTGCCACAAATCTCCAAATTATGCTCTAATTTGCCATTTTTCTATGGGCACAATCCTAACCCACTTTCCAGCACCGACATAAGGGCAATGCAGCACTGAGGTAAGGGAATGAACGAACATTGCCTTACCTTGAGGATGCCTCCATCATTGCCACCCAACTGCAGGATGCAGCACATGCCCCACTGGCACAGCTATGGCAGTGCTGGAAAGTTGGTTAGGATTGTGCCCTATACCAGCTATCATCATCTTGTCCTTCAATGCTGGTCTAAAGTACTACAGAGTTAACTATTGTTCATCATGCAAGCTAAGAGTTGACTCTGAAGCGCCAGAGTGCAAAATGGCAAATGCAGAGGTCTCTGCACACAAAAATGATGTGCCACAGTACCTAGACTTTATTCATCTCCCAATCACTCCTTACAGAAATCTGAAATCAGGAAAGTCCAGTTTAGCAATCAAGGCCAACTAAGCAAAAATATTGGCATCACATAATGAAATTTGTTTTTCCCCACATTTAGAACGACTCCAGAGTTGTCCTAAAAAGAAATGCGTTAAGAGCTTGGTGTGCTCTCACAAAATTGCCCCACTCCAAGCAGCTTTACTGCTGTAACATTATCCTGATGTAGTGCCTTCTCTGTTGCAGCATTTGAAACAGGTTCACCTTTGCTTAGCGGGATGTTTTGTTATCAAAATGTCAGGGGAGAATTTTGTTTATTGCAAAATTGCCATCAATTCTCCATAATGGCTTCCAATCTCCTAGTGCATTACACACACCAGTTGGGATGCGAGATCCACTTCTATAGATCACAGGAACTTCAGGGCAAAAAAACAAGTGGGAGGGGCTCCCTCACTGAAATGAGAGGGGCTTCTCCCTCTTCATCTCTGTCAGGTACAGCAACTTGAATCCAGAGCAACAT
Source organism: Tiliqua scincoides (assembly GCF_035046505.1). Lineage (NCBI taxonomy): Eukaryota > Metazoa > Chordata > Lepidosauria > Squamata > Scincidae > Tiliqua > Tiliqua scincoides. Next base: position 20,436,105 of record NC_089831.1, read on the forward strand.
TTCCCCAGACTGTTAGCAAAACCCAGTACACCGAACACTTTGAACATGCCCGCCCTGTGTCCTTTGCCTGCAACCCTATATACAAGCCTGTGGAATACAGAGAAAGTTTTCATACACAGTGGACCAGTCACCTGACCTCTGACAGTAGCATGCACAAGTATTAATCTGAGCCTAACTACAAGTTCACATGCACCTCCCACAAAGGAAACTGTTCTCAGGTTTGTACTGAAAAACCCTATTGAAAAAAGGTGTATGTTTGCACCCATTCCAAAACGCCAAATACGATGCAGGCTACCATTAAAAATAACCCCACAAATGTTTCACTATGAAGACTATTCAAGTTATTTCAATGGCCTTTGCTTGTTGTTCAGACAGTTCTTTAGCACTCTCAGTTTAGCAGTGCAAACAACCCCTACTCCCACCAAGCGCTTTCATTCACAGCCATTTCTCCCCCTTCCATTTTATATCGAGACAGATGTTGAGAGATGTACATTCATCAGCTACCCACAGAGAGTGCCTGTCTGTGGAGCTCTTGCCCAGAGCCAGTTAGAACCAAGTTACAATAAACCCATTCAGACTGGGGTTTGCAACAAGGGACACTGAGTGATCCTAAACTCCCCAACATACAGGTGCTGGGGATGGAAAGCAACAGTCATGCCTTGCTGAATAGGACGACTCAAACACCTGGCCCGGTTTCCAAGACTGCAGCATCCTTAGCCAAAGCCCAAACAGGTAGGCTTCTCCCCCTTTTCCTTCCCCAGTTTGGAGAATGGAGGGGGACATCAGTACTACCACCAGCAAACTCAACAGCTTTGCCAGCTCAGAATAAAGAGATGGGGTGGGGGGAAAGGAACTGGCTGTCAATGCCAGTGAGTGAGAGAAGGAACAAGAGAGAGAGAGAGATGTGGGTGCTGAACTTGGAAGGGAGAGCACTTCCCCCATTTGCTAGGAAAGAAAGATGTTGAAAAAGGGATGAAAAGGAGAGATGGGGAGGGGAGAGTGGAAAAAAAAAGTGGTCCAAAGCCATTGCACATCAGACACGCACACTGTGCATGGAAAATACAGTTTCCTAGGGAAAGTGCCTTCTCCTCCTCTTCATGCCACCTGGGAGCAGCTGCTGTCCCGATACTGGCATCAGCATCTCCCTGGCAGGAAGCAGGGACATCTCTGCAGGAGAAGGCACCAGCCCCAACCCTAGCTCATCCACCACCACCCCTCAAAACGTAGCAAATCTATGCTATTGCCCAAACTGTCATGCACACATCTGGGAAGAGAGCATCAGGTCTGTATCACTAGTATGCACAATGTTGCATACTCTTCCTCCCACCCTCTCTCTCTCTCTCTCTCTCTCTCTCTCTCTCTCTCTCTCTCCCCAGCTGGCATATACCTTGCCCATTCCCAAAAGAACCCACGGGAGAGTGAGCTGCTGTATCCCGACCCCTCTCCTTGACATACCTGGAATGAAGAACAGGGCAGTTGCGGCCGTGAAGACGATCCAGCAGGCAGGGTGATACATCTTGGGAAGCTGCAGTAGTCTAGAGCTGCCTGGCTTGCCGCTTTCTCTGTGCTGAATTCTGAGTAGGTTTAAATCCAATGTTTGCAGAGGGAGGGAGAGCGAGTTAGTGAGCTAGAGAGAGAGAGAGAGAGAGAGAGAGAGAGAGAGCGTGCAAGAGAGATGGGGACAGGCAGTCAGTGTCTGATTTTTTCTCCCCTCTTCTCTCTCTCTCTGTTTTCCACCCTGTACATAACCCACTAGCAGAAGAAGCCCCAGACACCAGCACTACCAGTCTGTACAGGGGGGAAAAGAGCAGACCTCCTACCAGGCATTCATTGGTTCCAGTCTCCTGAGTGACACTCTGGCTCCTATGCAGCTTTTGACACTACAGGGAGTTAAATGCTGCCAACTGCTCCCTGGATGGCCTTTGCTGTGCACCCTCCTCCCTGCAAATCTTTCCCTAAGCAGGGCCCCAGGGAGACTGGCACAGGGGAGGAGGAAGGTGCCTAGGGGTTACAGAGTTTTGGTCAGGCTGAGTGTATCTGCCAGCAGCACTGAAGAAGGGGATAGGCAACAATCTCCCCTCAAAAAAAGGGGGGGGGGGAATGCAGACTTCTATTTAATAGAGGCTCATTTGCTCATTCCATGGCCCTGAGCTGCCTCTTCCAACATGTGCATGCAGAAAAGTCAGTGCTGCTCCTTCCAATTATGTGCTGGGGGGGGGGGGGAGAGGAAGAATGCAACCTGTTGATGCTTCAAATAAGCTGCCAGGCATGCAAGAATTTCAGACTACGTGCTAATTGCGCAGTTTTTACCAGCATCCCATCTTGCCACCAGCAACATGGTCACACTTTATTTTATTATCACATTTCTTCCAAGGTGCTCGGGGGGGGGGATGCATAAAGTTCCTCCCCTGCTTTTATCCTCACAACAACCCTGTGAGGTAGGTGAGGCTGAGACCAAAGTCACCCAGGAAGCCTCATGGCTGAGCTGGGATTTGAACCTGGATCTTTCAGGTCTAAATACAGCTCCCAAACCACTACACTATCCTGGCTCTCCAAATCACTTGGAGCGATTTCGAGAAACAAACCCAGTGGGAGAGATGAACACGCAGGGGAAACTTACAAGCCATCACGAGGGAAAGTGTTGAAAAGTATATCAGTCTACTCCCCACCGCTGCTACTGACTAGCTAGAAACAGAGCTGTTATCCAGTTCTCATTCCTGAGAGTTGATTCACACATGTTTATGTGCAACCTCCTGATTTTAGAAATGGGCTATGTCAGATGCAAGGATGCACTAGGATGCAGGTCTCTTGTTATTTGGTGTGCTCCCTGGGGCATTTGGTGGGCTGCTGTGAGATACAGGAAGCTGGACTAGATGGGCCTATGGCCTGATCCAGTGGGGCTGTTCTTATGTTCACATGCATGCTCATGACTAGACAAATGTAACATCCTATGATCATATAGGACAGTGGCTAGAGCACAGATAAAACTGTCGCATTGCTTCCTATATCAGCAAAACACCACTTTTCAGTGGAACTAGTTCACATATTTTTCCTGCCAAACCATCCAAGCATAGAAAAATTGAGCTATACAGAAGCCATGTATGCAAACCAGCCTGTGATGACTGGCAGCCAATTGTGTGAATCAATTCCACTGGAAAATACTGTATGCAAGGTAAAATATGAAAATACTATCTGTGATGACCTACTGACACATGCAAGTCAACACATGGCGTTACAGTCATCAGGTAATATTCACGTATGCGTGATGCAAACTCTATCTGGTAGATACTAAAAAGTAAAGACCCATGAGACACATCATTTACAACAGGATGAGAACAGATGACACATGCAACAAGAACAGTATATATTACAGACATCTGTCTGCACAGATATCCACATGTTCACTCAGAAATACAAGCTATTTATGTCAGTAGGGCTTAGTCCCAAGTAGAACAGTGTTTCTCAAACTATGGGTTGCAAGCCAATTTCAAGTGGGTCCCCATTCATTACAATATTTTATTTTTAATGTATTAGACTTGATGCTCCCATGGAATGTGACTGCATTTGGGGAAAAGTTACAGATCTGCACTTTTAACAAGCTACTATGTATATTCTTTTAGCAATGTCAATGGGATTTACTCCTGGTAAGTGTGGGTAAGATTGCAGCTGAGGATTGTTAAAAATTTTCCTGCTTGATGATGTTACTTCTGGTCATGACATCACTTCCAGTGCGCTCTGACAGATTCTTATTTTAAAAAGTGGGTCCCAGTGCTAAATGTGTGAGAACCACTGACAAAGAGGACTATGAGGCTCAGATTACCATCTCTCTCTCTTTATATATATATATACACACACACACACACACACACACACACACATATATACATATATGTATACATATATATACACGCACAAATGGGCAGAACAGGAATGTCCTTAATATGTTACAGTAAATCTGAATAATGTGATGTTGAAACATTATCTTGCTATGCATCTGAGTGACCAAATGATGTATGGTCAGAGAAAATCAATTATTAATAAAAGAAACTGCATGAAAAATGAGGACCTATTTCTATTTTGCATAGATCTCTAGTGTCTGATGAAGACCTTGCAGGTGGTTTTTCAAGCTTGCAAACCAGTTCAGCATACAAAATTGTACAAATTCAATTCTGCACAATCACAGATATCTCCTTTCCTTACTCAGTGCTCCTGGCTGTGTTAAGCTAATTAAGTAGGCAGTGTCATCAAAATCATCAAGAACACCTGGACCGAGGCCCAGCAAGAGTTATAAAACCCAAGCTAACACACATGATTGGGGTACAAGTTATTTTGGCTGTAGTATTAGATGTCTGCCTTGCCTTCCATTTACTTGACTGAAAGCTCACATTCGTAGGCCCTTGCATGATCATGCTTGCTTAGGGCATTTAGAGACATTTGCTCTGCAAACAGCCTTCTGTAGGCAGGCAGGATTGGGGAACAGGTAATTTTCTTCCTCTCTACCTCTCAATTTCCACTGTGCAATTCTATAATGATGATCATTAACCCATTCCTGCCTAGCCCACATTTGATCCCTGTTGCATATATGCAACTTTGGGCAGAAATGGCTTAAGCACAGCTGCAACTTGCTGGACTCAGCTACTCCAAGGCAACTAATTCATTACAGCTGAGACGCCAAGATTCTGCATGGACACCCCCCTCTGATTTTAACACTCTTATGCCAAGTTGGAAGCATGAAGTGCCACTAATGATTGGCAGGTGTCCTTCTCATCAGAAATGAGAGCTCACTTAAGGGAGCTGACATCATCACAGAATTGTCTGGAGCAAACACATTTTCCAGTAGGAAGGAAGCCTAGCAGATGACAAATAACTTTTCTTAAGTACTGTAAACTGCACAGTTTGAGAAGCCACTGGAAGCAATAACTTCTATCCATGTGCAATCATGGTGAGATAAGACACACATGCAGTTTTTACACCCAATTTGTAGACACAGCTACTCCAAAGCTTCAGCAATTTCACCTAAAATGAAAGTTCCAGGTTCCTACTTAGGCTATCAGACCTTGCATGAGGGCCACCCTTTCTCAAAAAAAAAAAAAAAAAAAAAAAAAAAGATACTACAGGGTGGGAAAGGTACAGAGCACTCAAATAAAATGATTTGGAGGGCTTTCCTTAAGAGGAAAAAAAAACCTAAAGAATTTGAGAGCTTTTTTGCTAGGGTGGTGAAGAGAGGACCATAGCTGCCATTTTGGCCTGTGTGGATAAGAGCTTAGGAAAAGAATAGAGATAAAAATGGGAGGGGGGATCAAGCCTAAACCAAGGTTCAGCCTTCCCTTGACAGTGCACTCAGTGGGGACACCTTTGTCTATGAGAGTGCTGTGCCATGGCAAAAGACCTTATTATGAGAGCGAGTACATAGAAGAATCCTGCTGAATCAGGTCAAAGACCCATCCAGTCCAGCATCCTGCATCTCACAGTGGCCCACCAGATGCCTCAGGAAGGACACAAGACAACAAGGCACTTGTATCTTGGTGCCACTCCCCTATACCTGGCGTTCTGTGACAGCTGTCTTCTAAAACCAGGAGGTTGCACATGCTCATCACAGCTTGTAACCTGTGATGGACTTTTATTCCAGGGGAAAAAAAAAATTGTCTAATCTCCTTCTAAAGGTGCCTAGGCCAGATGTCATTGCCACATCCTGTGGCAAGGAGTTCTACAAATTAATTGCATACCAGGCAAAGAAAACTCCCCCAACATTCAATTTTAGTGGACAGTGACAGTGAACAGTTTGTAGAGTTCTCTCATTGTTATACGTATACCCTAAAATACCTCACTAAATACCTACCCAACTCAGGAAGGGGGTGGTCAGCCCTACCGCTATGGAGATCGAAGACTCCAGCAGCGCACATGCCGTCTGTGATAAAAAATGATGTACAAACTCCAACACACCGATCTTTAAACTTTCTACTGTAGCAGTTTACATCTTTGAATTCATGCTGGCTTTTCCCACTCCAACCTTTGCTGTCTGTCAACAGAGAAATGAAGGCAGTTATTGCGATCAGCGGTTGAGGCTGTCCTTCCACAGTTCTCTAGCATCGACTTCATTGGATCAGTTTATTTTTATTCCCCCCCCTTACGCAGGCATCCCACACATACACCTCCGCTAAAGCTATAAATTGCAATAAATGAAAATATAAATCAAACTACACAGTATAGCCTAACAAAATAGTTAGTTTTGCAAAAGCCCACCCAGAACCCTTCCAGTTCATGATCTAAAGCCAAAACCACTCACAACACAAATCCCAGGCCAGTCTCTTCTGTGCCCACAGAAAACACCTTTGTAGAGTGACTGAGGCACAGCCTGGCCACAGGTTTAGCCCCCTTAGACTAATAGGAAAAGTCACAATAATATGTAGATTTTCTACACCCTCTCCCCGTTTGCTGCCTCTAAGGGGGTTTCTGCTCTCCTCAGCATTGCACAGAAGTGAGGCATGGCAGCAAGTGTGGCTTTTCTCACCCTAAAGTTGCACAGCTGAGGGAAAAAGTGGCCCTTGTTGGACATCATCCTCCCTTCCCTCAGGGATCCAGGAGCTCTCAGTTTGGGATGAAAAGCCCTGTCTTGCCCCTCCAGTTTTCAAAGTCCCTTTGCCTGCAGAATTGCCTCTTCCAGGGAGTGTGTTTCACCTCAGCTGAGGGGGAAAACCAAGCAGGTGAATCGCTCCCTCTGCCTTGATTGCCCTGCTGTGACAGAGTTCCTTCACACAGTGTGTTAGACTGCTGTTAATAGCACAGAAGCAGGGCCAGGAGTAGACCATGGCAGCTCTGTTGAGCTGCCCACAGCACACAGGCACTCCAGGTCCCAGTCCTTATTTATGGCTGCCAACATCTCCCCTGCCCAGAATCCCATGACAAGCAACTAAGCACCAGCTGCAACTTTCCCCAGCTTAGCTAACAAAGGGGGAGTAGCACATGTCATCACTGTCAGTGATGTCAGTCATGAAGTTGTTAAAGACACAGGAGGTGTAACACAATCAAGGGGGTACACCAGCTTTCTATGATGGTTGTCCCTTGCCTCACCTTTGTTAAAAGTCCAGGATCCCTCAAGCTGAAAGTTGGCCCACCCCGATCCAGATCAATGAAGAGATATCAGTGCCCCCCCCCATTCAAGTGCCCTTGTTCTCCCAACATCCCAGATTTTCTTCCTATTAGCCAGCTGACCCAGTTTCTTCCAAATACTCTGGCTCATACCCAAAATCCTTTGTAGCCCAATGCTCCAATATACAGCTTTGGCTTCTTAGGTCCTATGTGAGAATTCCCCCCCCCCTCCCTTTTTATTGCTACTAGGATAGCAAAGTGGCAACAACCAAGATGTGAATCAGGACTTGGTTCAAATCCCTGCTCTGGCATGAATGCATGAGGTGGCCTTAGGCAAGCCTCTTCTTGAACAACCACCTGTCAGGGATGTGGTAGAAATTGCCTGCACTAAGCAAGGGGTTGGACTAGATGACCCCTGAGACCCCTTTCTACTCTAACATTGTGTGGTCAATGTCAGCTGCATTATATGGACCATAATATCTGCTTTGCAGGGTTGTTGTAAAGATATCAAGACAATACATTTGAAGTGGCTTGCATACTCAGAAAGCTTTACTGCATATAAATATTGTCATCAGTCCATGTTTGGTTTAATTTGGAACGCAAGAGCCTTTTTGGGGGGGATCAGACCCTCTTAGACCCACCAGGTTCAGCATCAGTGGCCAAACACTTGCATAGGGTATTGGAGCACCAACCAGAAATCCCAGGGAGAGTCACATGTCCCTTCCATTGAAAAATGGAGGAACCTTTCTAGAGGAGGATCAGGCTCAGCAAGAGGCAAACTGAGAAATATGTTCAAGGCATCAACTTTCCTAAGAGCTACCTGAGAGACAATATTTAACTCATCAGGCATTTTTCTTCTCCTTGTTACCATTCATCATTAATGAAGCTGGAAGACAGTAGTTTCAAAGCACTTCTTCACAAAACGTAATAGGTCTCAGGCCCATAAGGTTTCCTGGAAGTAAGTCTCACTGAACACAATGGAGCTTACTTCTGAGCAGGAACACCCAGGATTGCACTGTTAATAAGAACCGCCATTAACTTATGGAACTCACTGCCACATGACACAGTGAGAGGCTTAAACTTTTAAAAACCAAGAAAGCCAGCAACAAACTCATGGGGGAGGTATATCTATCAACAGCTTTAGCCACAATAGCTACATGAGTCTTTAAAGGTAGTATACCTTTGAATACCTGCTTTTGGAGACAAAATAGTGAGGAATTGACTGTTGCCTTCATGCCCTCTTGCAAATTTCGGAGAGGCACATGAATAGTTTCACTCCCCCCTCCATAACCCAAGTATACTTTTGCCCATTGAACTAAAGCTGTTTTATGTACCTAACATGCTCAACACGAAAGCCATAGCCACAATGAAACCTTTCTGTGCTTTGAAAAAAGCAGAATGAGGGGAACTGTTGGGCTACATAATAATATGTATTTCTCAGCTAGCGCTTCTCAGGACAATGACAGCAGGATATATTTGTTTTTGTAAGGAAGGAAAAGCATCTAAAATGCATATTTAAATTGAGAGGCAGCAGTAGCTCCAAGTAGCAACATTATAGTCTGCTGAGTGCATTTTAAGATGAAAGGATTTTTCCCTTCTTTTGCAGTAGAAGAAAATACTTATATGCTTTTTTTAAAGCTGCCTCAGTGCATATTTACCAATGGAAGCATTTTAGTCTCTTAGGGCAATAATACACA